>NC_064922.1:703448628-703751658 GCF_023897955.1 Schistocerca gregaria | reverse complement strand
TTCAGGTCATTGCCTCTTCTGTCTCGTTGAAAAGCTTCTCGAATCTTCTTACCGTCTGTCATTGGCTCTTGGAATGCATGCAAGGGCCTTTGATCATATGTGACAACTGAGAAACACATGACCGGGTTGGGCGATGCCCTGATGGCTGAATCTACAGCTTCCGCTTATGGGGTGAGGGCGAGGGCCTCTCCTGAACGTGCTGACTTCAAGGTCAATGCCTCTTCTGCTCTTCCCGCTGTTTGCCAGTGTTAAACTAAATTAAGTTTTCATTTATTTTCTAAGTTCTACTTAACTTGTCATTGATTTCACTAATTTATTTAACTATCTTAAGTACCACTCAACATTCCTCCACTCCTCAGAGAAATTTGCCCTCGAATTTATCACTCGACATTCCTCAAATCTTCACACAGCAAAAGCACTAACACAAGCATTGAAAATTCTCGACTTAGACGATTACACACCCTTCACATTAGGTATGTTGACAATACTTTATCTCTTTACTAGAGCACTGTATGTTCATGAATCACATAGTTCACATATAAATCGTTATAATAAGTGTAACAAATCATGATAACAATCAATAAACAAAACTAGATTTTTCACTTAGAAAATTACACAGGAACATCTGTTTAATCTACCCTATATTAATGCAAGAATATATATTCTACAGTATTGTTTATTTTAGCATGAGACTGTTTAATAAAGACTGAAATACAATAATCAAAATTAATACACTAATGCTCAAAAGTAACCACTTAAGTACACCAGTTAAGAATGTGGCATCCAGTTAACAGGGATGTGATGTAGTGGTATATTATTATTTGACTTATTTTTTCGTCTTAAATAAAACAAAACTGTACAAAGCAGAAACACCAACACAAAAGTTCCAGATGTACCCAATTGTAGCATTATAATTTTAGCTTTGTGTTCACTTTTTAACTTTTAAGACATGTTGCATCATAACATTCGCATCAATATTGCCTTGCTGTGAGTTTGTGAACGTATCTAATTACTTCAGAAGGGAACTGTCAACGGAGTCATTGAGGTATGATTGGTTTTATGTAGGAAATGCATGCATGGCGTTTTCTGAGAAAAGCGAACAGCCTGTTTATGGGTCTACCAAGCTAGTAAAAACAAAAGCAAAAAAAAAGAAGGAATATATTGGCTCTGAACACTATGGGACTTAACATCTATGGTCATCGGTCCCCTAGAACTTAGAACTAGTTAAACCTAATTAATCTAAGGACGTCACACACATCCATGCCAGAGGCAGGATTCTAAGCTGCGACCGTAGCAGTCGCGCGGTTCTGTACTGAGCACCTAGAACCGCTAGACCACCGCGGCCGGCAAGGAATACATTGTTAACTACAAGATCTACATGTTTCTATGTTCAACTTTTTAAAAATAAACCATTATCATTTATTAATTATTTACATTTGTATACTATCCACAGTCTACTATGATTCAACTAAGACATTCGCACCCTTGGTCGTTGATAGTATGTTACCATGCCTGTATGTTGCGCTGGCGTGGAATAATTGGTTTCTGCAGTTGTCAGTTGTCTCGAAGCGTAGGCTTAGGCTATGGGGTATTCTGTGCCATTAATATTCTGACTCAAACTGAACGACCACTTTTGTCACAGGATAAAATAAATTCTTTATTATGATCTGGGTAGGCTAATACTGGACTGTGTGTTAAATAATCTTTAAGGGTTTGAAATACTGATTTACAGTCTTCAGACCAATGAAATTTTGCACCTCTTTCAATAATTGACTTAAGGATCCGTAATTTCATCAAAATTTTGAACTTATTTTCGGTAACACGATGCAAGACCAAAGAAACTTTGCACTTTCTTAATGCGTTCTGGTGTTGGAAAGTACTTAACTGCCGAAATTAATCGAGGATATGTTTTAATTCCTTTTTCACTAACGACATGCCCTGGGTATGTAACCTCTGCCAATGCAAAACTAAATTTTTCCATATTTAATGTTAATTTAGCTTTTCTCAGTCTCTGAAAAACGTTACACAGACACACAGCATGTTCATTAATGTCTTTGGAGAAGACAATAAAATCGTCTAGATATAAACAACATTGCTGAGTTTTGAGTCCTCGCAATACTCCATCGAGTAGTCTTTGAAAAGTTGCTGGGGCGTTTTTCACGGCGAATGGCATTCTTTTAAATTACCAGTGGCCTGCATGGGTAGAAAATGCTGTTTTATGCCTATCTTCAGGTGCAAATTCCAATTGACAATATACACTACGTAAATCGATTGTTGAAAAGTATTTACTGTTACTCAAACAGTCAATGATATTTGTAATCTTTGGAACAGGATAGACATCTGAGATAGTTTGTTTCTTAAGGTGTCTGTTGTCACAACAAAATCTATATAGGTTCGTACTATCGGTAGAATTTCTTTCGAATAATTACAATATTTTAATTATAAGGTGGATCAGAATATTCTATAATTCCATCTTTTAGATGCTGTTCTAGAAATTCATCCAGTGCTGGGTGTAAGTGATGCAGACCTCTATAAGGCTTCCTATAAATTGGGGGGGGGGGGTCTATTTCTTGTTGGGATCCTAGGCTGTGTCATATCTGTTGCTGGCAGTGGACCTTCTGCACTAAATAAATCTTGGAACTGAACTAAAACTGCTTCTATTGTGTCTCTATCATTTCCATTCAAATGCTCAATCTTCTGACGTGATGTGGTTTTATAGGCATCTGGTTTCTGACCATCAGTAACATCTGACCAAATGAAATCTTCGTCTTCAAAATTATTGACTGTAGCTACTAATATTCCCTTATGCAACTCTCTGTCCTCCTCTCCGAATTTGCCAATATGTACCGGCACTTTTCTTTCTCCCTCAATGTCTTGAACCCGTACAACACTTCTGCATACAAAACAATGTGATACATCTAATTCCAGATTTTCCACTAATGGCTCTATTAGACACACTGTATCTGGAGGTACCTCGGGGACAAAGATCATCCACAAAAGTTTTCCTGAGCCAAATTGTATCTTATCCTGCGAATCAACCTTCAAGGACGTTGCACGCAATGTAGTTGATTTTGCCTTCCGGTTGAGGAAATCTTGCGGCAGCGGGCCCTTTGCAGCGGTGTCACCCAGCTGAAACACTATTGCGCTAAGTTCTACAGTTTGCTGTCTGAGGTCGATTTTAGCGTGATGTTTATTCAGGAAATCCCGCCCTAGTATCGCGTCGTACCGTCAGTTACCTTTGTTACCACTTCTACACCTTCTTGAAATTGTACACCGTGAATATGGAAAATCAATTATGTACATCCTAATGACTTCACAGTACCTTCTCCTACTCCACTCAATCAATACCTTGGAGGGTCATATTTCTTTTCTCCAATGCATTCATTACTCACAATTGATACCTTTGCGCCTGTATCCACTTGTATATTTCCCTCTTTATCCTGTATGCTAGCAGATAACCAGCATTCAGCCTTCACATTCGCCTCAATGGCATGAAATTTTATTGGGAACGCCTGGCGGTGACTCCGATATTCCCTTTTGAGTTTGACTGATTTCTATTTCCAAAAACGTTCTTAGACCTGAATTCCTTGAAAGTGTGACCTATTCTTTGACAATTAGTGCCTTGAGGTTGTCTGCAGTTTTTTACTATATGTTCCTGTCGATCGCACCTAAAACATCGTACTCCTGCTGAAAATACTTTTCGCCTCTTCTTGTATCTGTTGAGAATGTCTATTTCTTCGAAAGCCGTCGCCACAGATACAGCTTCCGCTAAATTTTTAGGAAACTGTGCCTTGACACGACGGTACATTTCAGGAGGTAACCCACGTAAAAATGTATCCAGAGCTCTATCTTCTCCCTCTTGTAAAATAACTTTATATGCTTTATGACTAGATGTCAACTGATAGGTGTCCATATTAACTTTTTCAATCGTATCTACAAAGCTTTCGTACGACTCGTTTTGCCTCTGAGTGATAGTGTTTAATTTTTGCCTATAAAATGTACAGCTGTTCTGCTTTTGAAAACGTTTAAGTAATCCTTTCTTCAATTCATCAAATGTTGGAGCATTCCGTAATTCTTCATGATACAATACGTGTGCTTTAGCCTCTCCTGTCAATCTTAACTTTGTCATTTGTAAGAGCTGTTCATCTGACCATGATCCCAACTTTGCAGCTGATACTAAATCATCAAAAAAGGCTGTTATGTTCTCGCTAGGTTTACCTGAAAAAGGAGTTACCAAGGCAGCTGCTGAGGAATCTAGGGTGGGAGGGATTGAACTGGTGTGCCTAACCCCACACAGCTGTTTAAATAATGCATTATTATCATTTTTATGCTGTGCTATTTGATTAACTAAGCTCTGAATAGCTTCCTCATTAGAAAACGCTTGTGGTGGTGACTCTGACTTTGTACGATTTCGTGTCGTCATTTTGCAACCTATTAGTTACACAAGCTTACTACACTGAATTAAAAAATGTTTAAATATTTCCGACAGACTCTAAAAATTATGAGAGAAAATACACTCCTAAATAAAGAAAGCATTACGACTGCTATGCAAACCTCTATTCTTTCACACACTCAACAATACTAACTGTGAACCCTTAGTGACTGTCATTCACACCTCATATTGAGCCAAGGTTTTTTTTTCTCTGATACCAAATGTAACTGGGTAACCTCATTTGATTCTAGCCAATTGTCAGGTTGAGCATTATTACAAAGGGCATTTCATTCTAAAGCATTATGACACAGTGAAAAAACACTAAATAAATTACTTTTTCTTTCTTAACAACATGTAGGCAGGATGTGTTCCTCCATGGCTCGGGTATGAGGTAGAATGAAACAGCATTTTTACATAAGATAACTTTTATTGAAAGTTTTGTACAACAGTTTCCTTACTGCAAAGTTTTCTGCTGCGGCAGCAGTGGTTTCTGATTATGCTTGGCGTTGTGTATCTCGTGTCGCCGTCTCGCCCAGTTGACTGGACACGTGCATTGTGATGTGGTCCGTTTCATTATTGAGAACGAAGTCGTGAAACAGATGGTGATACCTGGGGTGTGGCGTCCTAGTGTTTCTCTTGTCTAAGCGGCCGCGTGTGTTGTGCGTTGGCCAGCGGAGCGGCGCGACGGGGAAAGGTCAGTGTCCCAGACTCGAACAATGGACTCCAGCTTGCCAGTCTTCAGCTGTCAGATCTTCATCACCAGCTCACAGGTGACTGTTGATGTGAGGCTGTCTCCTTTCCGTCCTCACGAGTCACACGGGTATGTAAAAATCAGACTTAAAACACCTTTTAACTTCTGTCTTTTGGCGCCGAGGCTGCTGCTTGCTATTCCATTACAGCTGCGTACTTGGTGCTTCTGTGTACGATGTAGTCTCTTCCTGCATGATTGTCTTCAGCTGCGAAAATGAACTGAAACCTACTCTGTCAGGCCCACTGTGTTTCGCGTATAGATTCACTTCAGTTTACTGGAGGTGAACGACTTCACGGACATTGCCTCTTCTGTCATGTTGAAAAGCTTCTCGAAGAATCTTCTTAACGTTGGTCATTGGCTCTTGGAATCGACAGCTCTTGGAATGTAGAAAATGGCTTTTGATCACATGTGATAACTGAGAAACACACTAGCCGGTCGGGCGATGCCCTGACGGTTGAATCGACTGCTACCCCTTATGTGGGCAGGGCGATGGCTTCTCCTGAGTGTGCTGACTTCACGGTCATTTCCCTTCTGCTCTGCGCGCTGTTTGCCAGTGTTAAACTAAATAAAATTTTACATTTATTTGCTAATTTCTACTTCACTTCTCATTGATTTCACTAATTTATTTACCTATCTTAATTACCACTCAACAGTGTGATGTAGTGTCTAAAAGTATAAACGCAAACCGAAACAACAAAAATATTTGTCCACTGAACGCTGTACCTCCCAAGAATACATTCTTAAACGAATATTCACCACGCATTTATACATCAGAAATTTATTTTGACCACCGGACATCCTCTGAAGAGTTTAGTAATCAAACCACAGAGTAGCTGTATTTAATGACAGTGTTAAAACGCACGTACTGTTCATCTTGATTTCTGCTTTCCACAAAACTTAGCGAGAGCATCACTAGAACAGGAACTGTGAGTTAACTCAGTTTGAGAAACCTCCTGAAATCTAATGCCTCTATTTTCTTCATATGGATTCTTTTTTCTGATGGCATGAATTTCAAAAGTTAAATCCGTTGATTCAACCTGGAACAGATATTCAAGTGCTTCTTCTTCTTCTTTGTCTTCCTTTCTGTCTAAGCTGAGGCATGTTTTCTTCAGTACCAGTCAGTCTACCTAAGGTTGTTGCGTCATCTATTCCCTGGACAGGCAATATTTTATGCATAAGCTGGTAATTTATTTCCTACGATTCTTACAATCTTCTGTTCATACATATTGTTTGTGTGTTTGTTCCAATCATGTTTTCTCTTATGTAACCACTGAGTAATGGAGTCCACTTTACATACATTTTCTACTTGTCTCTCTACCTTACAGTGTCTGCCCTGTAATCCTTGGCCGTGTTTTCATTCCGTGGTTTCTAAAAGTCATAATTGGTCCCACTGTTGTTCTGAATATTCTTTCTTCTAGATCTTTTCCTCTACGCTTGATTCTCAAAATAGCATCAATCAGTGACCCTTATACATTATTTTCTTTTACTACATTTTCTCTAAATTTTTTTTCGATGCTTCCACTGCAGTAAGTTGAACAGCAGGACATTTAAATATCATTACTTGTTGAATACGTTTTCCATCCACTTCCAGTCTGTACCTACATGGCTCCACAGATGTTGTCATACACATTAAAAATTCTGCAAGTTATCTCCAGTGTTTTCAGCAGACTGTATCGTCACCCTAAAATTTGTTTTTATTTCTTCCATATACAATCAATACCAGCCTATACTTTCGTCAATGACTATATAAAAAATTTGCGGGCTCAAAGACTCACCTTGTCCAATAGCTCTATCAGCTGCTATGCATCTAGTTGACCTCGAGCCAATTTTTCTCTGTTTGTAGTTATTGGAATAAATGTCTTCAATTGTTTTTAATTTTGAAGTCATCCCCGATAGTAGAGCTCTTTTACCACATCTCCTAACTGAATCCTAGCGAAAGCCTTCGGTAGATGAATAAAAAAAAAAAGCTGCTCTGTTGTATTGAATGGACTTCTCTACAACTTGTCTAAGAATTTATACAGCATCTGTGCCTAACCTACCGAATCTAAAACAATACACCTCCTCTGCAAGGGTTGTCGTGATTTTTTACTTTATTTCCTAATATCTCTGTTAAGAAGTAAACTCAGTAAGTCAAGTGATAAGCTAAAATTTATTTCCTGATATTTCTGTTAAGAACTGAACTCAGGAAGTCAAGTGATCAGCTAGAACATTATGACTCTCCACTTAAACCTGTCCACGAAATAACAACGTCACCTGGAGAGCAGTGCCTGCTAGTCAGACACGCATATGTGTAAGGTGTCAGGCAAATCCAACACCTTACATGAAAACCCTGACATGATAAGCAAATCCAGTAGTATGTCACATAGCTCGGAATAAATCGTGACATTAAATTAACCAAAGTAATACGAGTAACGAGTGAGCAAATGGAATACCACAGACTAACACAAGAATGCCTAAATGCATGTCGTACCTTCCCACCGTGAGGCAGACGCAGTTCCGAGGGGAGAAACGAGGACAGAAGCCGAGAGCAGAACCGTGTTAAGCTAGATAAGGGAGGGGCTGGGCACCCACGCCGCGAGCCTACCTGTACGACTCTACAACCCGCACGTTTTAGCGTGAGGCTTTTTCGCGTCTCAGGTACGTCAAAGACCATCCCCAGCCCATGTTAAAAGCAAGAGCCCTCCAGAAAAGCAGTATAGATCTTACGATATCACAAAAAGGGCCAGTACCACCCGCAAGTTTTAGCGTGAGACTTTTTCGCGTGTCTGTTACATTAGGATCACTCCCCAGCCCATGTTAAAAGATAGAGCCCTCCAGAAGAGCAGTATAGATCTTACGATAACGCTAAAAGGACCACACTAGCTGCAGGTTTTAGCGTGAGACTTTTTAGCGTGTCTGTTACGTTGCAAACTTTAAAAAGATTGCCCCACCACGAGAAGTATAACGTTTCTCATTGGATAGACAGAATTTTTGTAGGTGGAGCTTAAGGTTAACATTGGGACCCTGATTGGTCAGATGAAAACATAGCCAGATAGTTTTTTTAAACTAACTTCGGTAAATTGTAGTAAGGAGAAGTTAGATGAGAGTTGGTTCCGAGACGGCGAGCTGGATGGCTGCTGCGCCGGCCGCTGCCGCCCTGACGCTGCCTAAACACAGACAAGGTAATGAACGCACGCGATGCCGTATATTTGAGCGCATAAAGCTTCACTCAGAACTGCAGAAGTCTCATGTGTTACACCCCTTTTTTACGTAATACTAATGGTGATCGTTAATTAAAACTCATGGTGTTCACATTTGCCACTTGAAGAACAGATCTGAAACGCGATGACTTTTCTTTTATATAGTTATTGAGATGCCACATCAGCCACTGTAATTTACGACAAGTTACAAAAGTTATCAAAGGTAATTTAGTGTCACTGTAGACCATTTTGATAATTTTCTCTTTTGTGAAACTTAATTTAAACCTAGATTATAGATGTGATATGGCATAGGTCATCCTTCGATCGATTGTAGAACTTGGAAACCCATTTAGGGAATATTCGTTCACATTTTTGTTGAACGCAGTTGATTTTTACTATCCTGTATTAAAACATTTCCTTTTATCAATAGTGCAACTTATAAACGATGTTTTGTGAGTAGAATAAAATTTCCAATGGTAAACTTAACTGCTTTTTCGACGTTATTTTACCAGCTAACTAAAAATAGGAAAGCCTTGAACCCTTTCCATTAAATTTAGTTAGTATTAAGATTCTTTTACGGGGATTGCAGTGGAGCTGATGCTGAGATCATTTATTATTTGGTTATATCATCGCTGGTCTCACTGAACTCTTCTGAATTCTACATGTCATGTGTGGTCTGGCGTCTCCTTACCAGCAACAGGTCCCAGGTTCAAACTAGTTAATTCCCTAAAAAACACGCTCAGAGCGTCGTTGCGCGAAAGTGGTAGGGAGACACGACATAGAACAAACAGACACCACCATGAATGTTTTGACATGGTACCTGTAGTGAGCGTCCTGTCCTTGTGTAGAATGGGGAACATACGAGACATATCTGAATTTGACCAAGGGGAGACCTTGGGGACCCAGAGGATCGGAAACTGCACAATTTGTTGGATATGAGTGCTGTGTTGAGTGTCTTCAATACACGGAGTAACCAAATTGAAACCATGTCCAGACGTAGTGGGTTTTCTGCGCCCACCCCTCATTACAGATGTCGGACGTCGTACGCTGGGCTGACTGGTAAGACAGAATAGGTGGCGAATTCTGGGGAAACCAACAACAGACTTTAATGGTGGACAGAGTACAATTGTGTCTGAACACAGTGCGCCGAACGCTCCTAAAGACAGTCCTCTGCAGACGACGATCCATGCATGTGCCAACGATAACACCACAACATCGGTAACTACGGCTTAAATGAACTCATGATAACCGGGACTGGACTTTGGCGCAATGGCAGAGAGTTTCTTGGTCTTATGAAGCTCGATATCTTCTCTGCCATGCCGATGGGAGAGAGCGAAACTGTCATCTTCCAAGGGAAAACTCTTGATAGCTGTACTGTGGAATGGAGACAAACTGACGGCAACTCCATTACGCTCTGGAGAACATTCACATCGGAGTCCCTGGGTTCAGTGGAGCTCGTGCGAAACACCATGACGGCCAGGGAGTATCGTACCTAAATGCAAACAACGTCTACCCTTTACGACGATCATGTGTTTCGATGGCTACGGTACTGTAACAAGAAAGTGCTCCAAGTGACAAGGTCCGAATAGTGATGGAGTGGTTCGATTAACTCATTGGCGACTTTCAGTTGATGTGCTAGCCCCCCAACTCACCTGACCTGAGCCCAATCGAACATATTTTGTTTGTGAAAACGTGACGCCAGAGCTCATAACCCCCATCCACGGAAATTAAGAGGATAAGGTGACTTGTGTTTACTCCCCTCAGCGACCTACCAAGGCCGCATTGCTTCCATGCCACGACGCATCGCCGCTGTTATATGTGCCAAAGGGAATGCACCGGTTATTAGGTAGGTGGTCGAAGCGTTCTGGCTGATGAGTGTATATACCTCTGTTGCTGAAAGCATCTTTCTACCTCCGTTTTCGTACATGAGAATTCTGATACTTGTTCTCATTTGTTTACAATTTTATTATCAGTTATAGCATAGTTGATCAACTTGGCTAATTGTTGAGTTAGTGTGTAACCCCCATACTTCAGGAACTCATTAAGGATAATATCTTTACATGAAGACTTCCTATTTTGTAACAGACTCACTGCATCTTCTACCTCTGTATGTCAAACAGTTACTTCATCACATACTTTTATATTGATTTCTTACCTCTCCTTGTTTCCTGATGTTTGCTCTGTACACAACTCTGTTAAATATTTAACTCAAGATTCCTTATATATGTCGTTCTCTTTCAACAATTCATTTAATTCTTTCCTTTGCTGTCGTTTCATTCTTCAAATTAGTTTTGCAGTGCATAGAAGTCAAATACTAAATTTAAAAAAAAAGTGTCCCAGTGTCCCCCCACCCCTCTTCCGTTCTTGCCGTTGGTGGGTAGGCTTGCGTGCCTCAACGATACAAATAGCCGTACAGTAGGTGCAACCACAATGGAGGGGTATCAGTTGAGAGGCCTGACAAATGTGTGCTTCCTGAAGAGGGGCACCAGGCTTTTCAGTAGTTGCAGGGGCAACAGACTGGATGGTTGACTGATGTGGCCTTGTAACACTAACCAAAATGTCCTTGCTGCTCTGGTACTGCGAACAGCTGAAAGCAAAGAGAAACTACAGGCGTAATTTTTCCACAGGGCATGCAGCTTTACTGTGTGATTAATAGATGATGGCGTCCTCTTGGGTGAAATATTCTGGAGGTAAAATAGTCCCCCCATTCGGATCTCCGGGCAGGGACAACTCAAGAGGACGTTGTTATCAGGAGAAAAAAAACTGGTGTTCTATGGAACCGAGAATGAAATGTCAGATCCCTTAATCGGGCAGGTAGGTTATAAAATTTAAAAAGAGAAATGGATAGGTTCAAGTTAGATATAGTGGGAATTAGTGAAGTTCGATGGCAGGAGGCACCAGACTTCTGGTCAGGAGAATACAGGGTTATAAATACAAAATCAAATATGGGTAATGCAGGAGTAGGTTTAATAATGAATAAAAAAATGTGTACAGGTAAGCTACTACAAACAGCATAGTGAATGCATTATTGTGGCCAAGACAGACACGAAGCTCACGCCTACTACAGTAGCACAAGTTTATATGCCAACTAGCTCTGCAGATGAAGAAGAAATTAATGAAATGTATGATGAGACAAAAGAAATTAATCAGGTAGTGAAGGGAGACGAAAATTTGATAGTCATAGGTGACTGGAATTCAAGAGTGGGAAAAGGGAGAGAAGGATACTTAGTAGGTGAATATGGATTGGAGCTAAGAAATGAAAGAGGAAGCCGTCTGGTAGAGTTTTGCACAGAGCACAACTTAATCATTGCTAACACTTGGTTTAAGAATCATAAGAGAAGGTTGTATACAGGGAAGAACCCTGGATATACTGAAAGGTATCAGATAGATTATAAAACGGTAAGACAGAGATTTAGGAACCAGGATTTAAATTGTAAGACATTTCCAGGGGCAGATGTGGACTCTGACCACAATCTATTGGTTATGAACTGTAGATTAAAACTGAAGAATCACGAAAAACTTGGGAATTTAAGGAAATGGGACCTGGATAAACTGAAAGAACCAGAGGTTATACAGAGTTTCAGGGAGAGCATTAAATGAAGCAGGCAAAAAGGAATACAAACGTCTCAAGAATGATATCGACAGGAAGTGCAAAATGGCTAAGCAGGGATGGCCAGAGGACAAATATAAGGATGTAGAGACTTATCTCACTAGAGGTAAGATAGATACTGCCTACAGGAAATTTAAAGAGACCTTTGGAGAAAGGAGAACCACTTCCTTGAATATCAAGAGCTGCGATGGGAACCCAGTTGTAAGCAAAGAAGGGAAAGTAGAAAGGTGAAAGGAGTATATAGAAGGTCTGTACAGGGGCGATGTTATTGAGAACAATATTATGGGAATGGACGAGGATGTAGATGAAGGTGAAATGGGAGATATGATATTGTGTGAAGAGTTTGACAGAGCACTGAAATACCTGAGACGAAACAAGGCCCCCGGAGTAGACAACATTCCATTAGAACTACTGGGGAGACCCATTCCTGACAAAACTTTACCATCTGGTGAGCAAGATGTATGAGACAGGCGAAATACCCTCAGACTTCAAGAAGAATATAATAATCCCAATCCCAAAGACAGCCGGTGTTGACAGATGTGAAACTATCAGTTTAGTAAGTCACAGCTGCAAAATACTAACGCGAATTCTTTACAGACGAATGGAAAAACTAATAGACGCCGACCGCGGGGAAGATCAGTTTGGATTCCGTAGAAATGTTGGAACACGTGAGGCAATACTGACGCTATGACTTAAATTAGAAGAAAGATTAAGGAAAGGCAAACCTATGTTTCTAGAATTTGTAGACTTAGAGAAAGCTTTTGACAATGTTGATCGAAATACTCTCTCTCAAATTCTGAAGGTGGCAGGGGTAAAATACACAGAGCGAAAGGCTATTTACATTTTGTACAGAAATCAGATGGCAGTTATGAGAGTCGAGGGGCATGAAAGGGAAGCAGTGGTTGGAAAGGGCGTGAGACACGGTTGTGCCTATCCCTGATGTTATTGAATCTGTTTATTGAGTCAGCAATAATGGAAACAAAAGAAAAATTTGGAGTAGGTATTAAAATCCACGGAGAATAAATAAAAACTTTGAAATTCGCCAATAACATTGTAATTCTCTCAGAGACAGCAAAGGACTTGGAAGAGCAGTTGAACGGAATGGACAGTGTCTTTAAATGGGGATATAAGATGAACATCAACAAAAGCAAAACGAGGATAATGGAATGTGGTCGAATTAAGACAGGTGATGCTGAGGCAATTAGATTAGGAAATGAAACACTTAAAGTGGTAAAAGAGTTTTGCTATTTGGGGAGCAAAATAACAGATAATGGTCGAAGTAAAGAGGATATAAAATGTAGACTGGCAATGGCAAGGAAAGCGTTTCTGAAGAAGAAACAATTGTTAACATCGAGTATAGATTTAAATGTCAGGAAGCCGTTTCTCAAAGTATTTGTATGGAGTGTAGCCATGTATGGAGAAACGTGGACGATAAATAGCGCAGACAAGAAGAGATGGGAAGCTTTCGAAATTTGGTGCTGCAGAAGAATGCTGAAGATTAGATGGGTATATCACCTAACTAATGAGGAGGTATTGAATAGAATTGGGTAGAAGAAGAGCTTGTGGCACTACTAGACTAGAAGAAGGGATCGGTTGGTAGGACATATTTTGAGACATCGAGGGATCACCTATTTAGTATTGGAGGGCAGTGTGGAGGGTAAAATCCGTAGAGGGAGCAAAGAGATGAATACGCAAATCAGATTCAGAAGGATGTAGGCAGCAGTTGGTACTGGGAGATGAAGAAGCTTGCACTGGATACAGCAACATGGAGAGCTGCATCAAACCAGTCTCAGGACTGAAGATCACAACAACAACAACATCGCAGTGTTCCTGTTTAAGATGATTCCCTAGTGATATGACGCCACTACGAGTGTTTTGTAATCTTCATATGGTTCTCGTGTCTTCTAATGTTTTGAGTGTTTCATATTTCAAATTGGCACATCTCTTTACCAAATCATAGTTTGGTTTCCTCTGTTTCCTTATTAGTTGTTACACCTAGTGTTTCTTAAGTTTCTGTCGCTTAATTACTTTCTTTGATTTTGTCGCAAGCCTGATCAACGATTTCCTTTCCATTAGTGGGTTTCTGTTTTATTTTCTCTATTAATCGTTCGTGATATAAAACTGTTCTAGATTCATTCCCCCAAAAAATTTGTATTAAACTTTTAACTTTCGCTCTTTAGCAGTCGCATTCCTTCGTACATGTAATCTGATTTTTTGCGATGAATAGGCTGTGATCAATGTGTCCTAATTTAAAGTCATAACATCTGGCACTGACTGAGGGTGGAAGTTATTGTTTCTACCAATGTGATCTATAATAGATTTATCACTTCTTAAGTTTTGAAACATATATTTCTGTTGCTCTTTGTGGTCATAGAACTGTTTATTCTCATTTTGTTGCTTCAGCATTAGTTGATCATGAACTCAACATTAGAATTTAAATAGTTTTAATCAAATCGTTGTTTAACTCCAAGGATGACATTATTTCCAATCTGTTCATTAAAATCCCCCATTATTATTCCAAGTTCTTTTAAACGTATCAGAGCGACCTTTTTTTGGAACTGCTTGTTCAAGTCAATCTTTGCTATCGTTAAAAATTGATTTCGAAAACTGGAATGGAATTGACAAGACATTTGTTGACTGTCTTTCAATACTTGAAGTCTTTTCACGATGCAGTTATAGTTAATACTTGTCGTTTAAATATAAATAACATACATTGAAACTTTTTAAGATAAATATAGTTATGAAATTTACTAAAATGATGTAGCATTTGAATTGAAGATTTAACAAAAATGAAGTTGTTTTTTAAATGATACAGTAACATTGTGTAGGTGGAAGTGACAATGTATTGAACAAACCGCACCTGATCACAGTACAAGTTGAATGAAGTCTGATTCTTCTTTACATTTGTGATAGTAAACCTGTCCTAGGCTTGTGGCATTAATTACAGTACACTTGGTGATGCGGTGCCAAAAACACCTCTGTTAAGTCTTCAGCTACAACAGTATGACAATGGCGTCTCCAATGCTGCACACAGTTCACATATTTAAAATCTGAAGTGTGTTTTGCAACCGCTGGAAAAACCATAATTTAGCCTTTTAATTCTTGCAGCCATGGTTAATAATTATCAAAGAGGACTTCTTAATACAAAAGAATTATTAGGCGCCATACTCCAGTATTTTGTGCAGAAGTTAGCAAAAAGACTTTTTCAGAGGGCCCACAAAAAGACGGATGTTCATTGTTACTGCTTTCTGGCAATTCCTGCCCCGCTCAGTCTGCCAGCGGTAAAGTTTTTTTCCACATAAAACGTGTTCCGAGAAACGGAATGCTACAAAGCCACCTGTCACCCCTGTCTCAACATTTCCCGCCATGTCTGCCTACATCGTATTTTCTCTTGCAGAAATGTTGCTCTCAGACCGGATACATTAAAGGCAAAAGCTGGTGCTCCTCTTGGACTAATGGCTTGCTTATCTGTTAGCATATTTTGCTGCTTTCTGTATTAGTAAATAATATTACGTTCAGGATGGGCTCAAATAGTACATAACTGATTTACTTTCTGAAACCTAGAAAAATAACTTAATTGTACGTAGGCTTATTTATCATTGTACTGAAAACTCTATACATTTTTCTAAGAAAGCTTGTTACTGAACTCACAGTAAATTGCGTTTTGAAGTCAAATAGTGTCCATTATCAAGAGTATTACCATAATGTAAATATCAAACAGTTTGTTCTGCTAAATGACAAGGAATTCACTGATAAGAATTCTTTATGTTTATCACACACTTAAAAAGCAAACAAGTGTTCAGATTCTGCAGGGAAGTCTAACTTGAGCGACTGTGTTACTTTCACATTTACGTCCGAAGAGACATTTAGCTCATAGGCATATCCAATAACCTTGTATGCGAAAAGTGAACTATCTTGTGAAGTAAACACAGAACCACAAGAGTTATCTTTTAGAGATTGAATATTAATATCCCATCTGATACCTTTGGGACAGCAATTATTAACTTACATTCTTAGAAAATGCCCTAAAGTACACTGATATTAATAAGCGAAAATGAAAAGAAAGGAAATTACATTAATCTACAGACTATCTGTACGCATGTTATTTCTCTTCCAGGACAGATAATTTACATACAGCCAGTGATGAGAACGTTAAGTTCCCCATCCCTGATATCTGAGGCTCATGGTGGCAGAAGAATCTCATAATTTAACAAATAAACCAGATTCTGCTTTTTGTGTTGACTGTCTTGCGCACAGCATCAGGGGCCTTTCTCCCTTCTACTACGATGACGGTTTCTGGTGTGAATTGATCTTATGTATTCATCCAAATGTTTCAAATTCTGCAAAACTGAACCCGAAGAATCTGTCTTTCTGGATTACAGCAGTCAACTGATAACCAAAATGCACATTTTGTTAATAGTGGTGCTATTGTCGGGGGTATGTGAACTAACATTTTCCAGCGTGCATAGTGGCGCACAAGATATGATGTGCAGAGTGCATTACACTCTGTGGAATATACAATATGTTCTGTGTTTGTTGAGGACAACGTAACACATTTGCGTAGCAATATGTATTAGTATGTGTTGTGCGAATAAAGCAAAAGCTTATTTTGTCCCTTAAATAGTTATTAATTGTCATTTAGCTGCGTTAATCTGCACCAACTACAACAGGTTATGGGCCCAGCTACTGGATTAAAGCGAAATAATAAGTTTTAAGGTTACTTGTAATTGCGCAAAAGGTCGGCGAAACTTCGCATAAGGTTGGATTGTGTACTCTATACGAAGAACAAAAATAACTGTAAAATGAGTTCTACACAGATACGGCAAATAGAGCGGCTTGTAGGGCACGAAAATTACACGACCTGGAAATATACCGTTCAGGCGTATTTGCACTTGGGTGACTTATGGGACGTCATAAACGGTAAATTGGAACCTACGGAATCACGTTCTGTTACTAAGAATCAGAAAGCGAAATCACGTCAGCAAAAGGGGTATGGAACAAGCTCAAAATGCATTTCGAGATGGTGGTTTCACCAGAAAAGTAGGATTACTTCATGAGTTGATAACCAAACGATTGAATAAGTGTAAAAGCGTGGATCAATATGTGAATAAAATATTTTAAAACTCCAGTCCTAAAGAATATTGGTTTTGCTAGTGCGGATGAATGGATTGGAACTTTATTGTTAGCTCCTTGATTACCAGAGAAATTGTGGCCAGTAATTATGGGTTTGGAAAGTCCGGGAATACACATTACAGCAAACAGTGTTAAAGATATTACATCATACTCTCAGTACAAGAAGACGAAGCCAACAAGATGTTTCAGGTACCAGAAAATTGGACTTATTGCTTCACAGTGAAACGAAAAGTTAAATATAAGAGAAAAGAAGCATGTAACTTCTAATAGACCTGAAAGAAAGACTACCCATAAACGTAATGCATTTTCTGCTTTTTACTCTTTTTATGAAGCGAGTGACGTTCATGCAGGATGGATCCTAGATTCAGGAATATCTGTGCATATTACCAAAGCTCCGTGAGGTTTCCATGATGTTCAATCAAGGACTGACGGGTCTAAGTTAAGGTCTGAACTCAAACGATAAGTGGATCTTAATTTGTTGGTGAATGGGAAAAAGAAAATGGTTACTGCTCATGATTCACACTATTTAAAGAATATTGCAGCTAATGCGTTGTCAGTAAGCGAAATAGTAAAGACTGGTAATAAAGTTATCTTCGATATAGAGGGAGCCAGAGTGATAGACTCTGGTGGTGATATTGTAGCTACTGCAAGTAAAGTAAGAGGTATTTCCAAAGCGAATACAGTTCAAAATACTGCTGAAACAGGAAACCAAACTATTTACGCTGCAAGAGGTTTCTTTTGGAATAGGAAAACTGAACATCTGGATAGGAAAAGTATGACTTTATTGAAGAATGAGGCAACTGAGATGGAAAATTATGTAATGAATAATGTCCAATGTGAGGTGTGTTCGCAGGGGAAGCAGGCTATATAGCCATTTAAATCGACTCAGAGTAGATCTACCGAAGTCTTCTAACTCATACACTCAGATCTCTGTGGACATATGAAGAATAAACCCTTAGGAGATAGCTTCTATTTCCTGATATTCGTAAATGATTTTTCTAGAGAGATATGTTTATTTTATAAGTAGCAAGGATCAAGTGAATGAAGTATTTTTTGTTTATTGCAAAATGGCCGAAAGGCAGACTGGGAAGAAAATTCTTATGTAAGAAAATGGATCAGGATATGTCAACAGACAGTTTAAGGAACACTGGAGTGGAATGGGTATTAGGCATAAGACTACCATTCGCTACAGTCCATCTTAGCATGAAGTTGCTAAACGAGCCAACAGAACCATTGCTGTAAAGGCTACAAGTATGTTGAACTTGGCTGAACTACCTAAGTGTTTCTGGGCAGAAGCTGTGTCAACTGCAGTGTATTTAATTAACAGATCACCAACCAAAGCTGTGAGACACAAGGCACCTTAAGTAGTATGGGCTGGGAAGAAACCGGATCTAAAGCACATTAAAGTCTTTGAGCGTGAAGCCACGGTTCAGATTCAAAAACCATTAAGAGGAAAATGGGATGTAAAATCTCAAAAATAGGTTCTTGTTGGCTACTGTGAAGATTCAAAATGGTCTAGATTTTAGAATCCTGCAAGTAAGAAGATAATAAGTCGTAGAGATGCAATACTTTTAGAACGACTGCCGGAAAGCGAATCTTTCTAATATTACATTCGTGATCTCCTCGTGAGGTATAAGTAGGAGGAAGGAATATATTCGATACCTTATCCAGAAATGCACCGTCTCGAAACCTGGACAGCAAGCTACACCGCGATGCAGAGCGCCTCTCTTGCAGAGTCTGCCACATGAGTTTGCTAAACATCTCCGTAACGCTATCACGCTTACCAGATAACCCTGTGACGAAACGCGCCGCTCTTCTTAGGATCTTACCTATCTCCTCTGTCAACCCGACCTGATACGGATCCCGCACTGATGAGCAATACTCAAGTACATGTAGAACGAGTGTTTTGTAAGCCACCTCCTTTGTTGATGGACTACATTTTTAAGGACTCTCCCAATGATTCTCAACCTGGAACCCACCTTACCAACAATTAATTTTGTCTGATCATTCCACTTCAAATCGTTCCGTACGCATACTCCCAGATATTCTGCAGAAATAACTGCTGCCAGTGTTTGTTCCGCTATCATAGCATGCAATAAAGGATCCTTCTTTCTATATATTCGCAATACATTACATTTGTCTATGTTAACGGTCAGTTGCCACTCCCTGCACCAAGTGCCTATCCTCGACATATTTTCCTGCATTTCGCTGCAATTTTCTAATCCTGCAACTTCTCTGTATACTATAGCATCATCCGCGAAAAGCCGCATGGAACTTCCGACACTATCTACTAAGTCATTTATATATATATTGTGAAAAACAGTGGTCCAATAACATTCCTCCGTGGCACGAAATAGGTTACTTTAATGAATGTAGACGTCTCTTCATTGAGAACAAGATACTGTGTTCTGTTTGCTAAAAACTTTTCAATCCAGCTACACAGCTGGTCTGATATCCCGCAGTCTCTTACTTTTTTTATCAGGCGACAGTGCGGAAATGTATCGAACGCCTTCCGGAAGTACAGGAAAATGGCATCTACGTGGCAGCCTGTATCTAATATTTTCTGGGTCTCATGAACAAATAAAGCGAGTTGAGTTTCACATAATCGCTTTTTCCGGAATCCATGTTGATACCTACAGTGTAGATTCTGGGTTTCCGGAAATGACATGATACGCGAACAAAAAACATGTTATAAAATTGAACAACAGATCGATGTCAGAGATATAGATCTCAAGTTTTGTGCATCTGCTCGACGACCCTTCTTGAAAATTGGGACTACCTGTGCTCTTTTGCAATCATTTGGAACATTCCGTTTAGAGACTTGCGGTACACAGCTGTTAGAAGGGGGCAAATTCTTTCTCGTACTCTGTGTAGAATCGCATTGGTATCCCGTCAGGTCCTGTAGACTTTCCTCTATTGAGTGATTTCAGTTGCTTTTCTGTTCCTTGGACACTTATTTCGATGTCAGCCATTTTTTCGTTCGTGCCTTGACTTAGTGAAGGAACTGCAGTGCGGTCTTCCTCTGTGAAACAGCTTTGGAAAAAAGTGTTTAGTATTTCAGCTTTACGCGTGTCATCCTCTGTTTCAATACCATCATCATCCCAGAGGGTCTGGATATGATGTATCGAGCCACTTACTAATTTAAAGTAGGACCAGAACTTCCTAAGATGTTCTGTCAAGTCGTTGCATAGAATTTTAGTTTCGAATTCACTGAACGATTCACGTGTAGCCCTCCTTACGCTAACTTTGACATCGTTTAGCTTCTGTTTGTCTGAAAGGTTTTGGCTGCGTTTAAACTTGGAGTGAAGCTCTCTTTGCTTTCGCAGTAGTTTCCTAATTTTGTTGTTGAACCACGGTGTGTTTTTCCCGTCCCTCATAGTTTTAATCGGCACGTACCTGTCTAAAACGCATTTCACGATTGCCTTTAACTTTTTCTATAAACACTCAACATTGTCAATGTCGGAACAGAAATATTCGTTTTGATCTGTTAAGTTGTTTGAAATCTGCCTCCTGTTACTTTTTTTAAACAGATAAACCTTACTCCTTTTTTCTATAATCCAACTTACTTCCATATTCAGGGATGCTGCAACGGCCTTATGATCACTGATTCCCTGTTCTGCGTTTACAGTGTTGAAAAGTTCGGGCCTGTTTGTTATCAGTGGGTACAAGATGTAATCTCCATGAGTCGGTTCTCTGTTTAATTGCTCGAGGCAATTTTGGGATAGTGCACTCAGTAAAATGCCACCCGATGCTCTGTCCCCACCACCCGTCCCAAACATTTGAGTGTCCCAGTCTGTACCTGGTAAATTGAAATATCCACCTAAGACTATAACATGCTGAGGAAATTTATGTGAAATGTATTCCAGATTTTCTCTCAGTTGTTTTGCCACTAATGCTGCTGAGTCGGGAGGTCGGTAAAAGGATCCAAATATTAACCATGGTAGGTTGTTGAGTATAACCTCCACCCATAATAATTCAGAGGAACTATCCACTTCTATTTCATTACAGGATAAACTGCTACCAACAGCGAAAACACGCCACCACCGGTTACATGCAATCTATCCTTTCTAAACACCGTCTGTGCCTTTGTAAAAATTTCGGCAGAATTTATCTCTTGATTCAGCCAGCTTTCCGTACCTACAACGATTTCAGCTTCGGTGCTTTCTGGTACTTTACCAACACAGCTTCGACAGTTTACAATTACAATACCAACTTCTGCTGGGACCCCGCGTGTCCTGACTTTGCCACACACCCTTTGAGGCTGTTGCCCTTTCTGTACTTGCCTGAGGCCTTCTAACGTAAGAAAAGTCCTATCCACGCCATACAACCCCTGCAACCAGTGTAGCCACCCGCTTTGTGCAGTGGGCTCCTGACCTATCCAGCGGAACCCAAAACCCCACCACCCTATGGCGCAAGTCGAGGAATCTGCAGCCCACATAGTCGCAGGATCGTCTCAGCCTCTGATTCAGACTCTCCACTCGGCTCTGTACCAAAGGTTCGCAGTCAGTCCTGTCGACGATGCTGCAAATGGTGAGTTTTACTTTCATCCCGCTAGCGAGACTGCCAGTCTTCACCAAATCAGATAGCCGCCGGAAACCAGAGAAGATTTCCTCCGATCCATAGCGATACACATCATTGGTGCCGACATGAGCGACCACCTGCAGGTGGGTGCACCCTGTACCCTTCATGGCATCCGGAAGAACCCTTTCCATATCTGGAATGACTCCCTCGGTATGCACACTAAGTGCACATTGGTTTTCTTGACATCCCTAGCAGCCATATCCCTAAAGGGCCCCATTACGCGCCTGACGTTGGAGCTCCCAACTACCAGTAAGCCCACCCTCTGCGACCGCCCGAATCTTGCAGACTGAGGGGCAACCACTGGAATAGGACAAGCAGCCATATCCAGCTGAAGATCAGTATCAGCCAGAGACAGAGCCTGAAACCGGTTCGTCAACAAACTGGAGAGGCCTTCCGTTGAGCCCTCCAGAATGTCTTACGCCCCCTGCCACACCCTGAGACGACCTCCCACTCTACCATGGGTGAGGGGTCAGCCTCAATGTGGGCAGTATCCCGGGCAGCCACAACCGAAGTCCGATCGGGAGATGTGTGGGACGAGCTGGCCGTCCCCGACAATCCCCCGTCCGGACCACCACAGTGATGTCCACTGGCAACAACTTCAGGGTATGTGACCGCAGCGAACACTGTCTGGAGCTGGGAGCGAAGGGATGCCAACTCAGGCCGCATCCTAACACAGCAGTCACAGTCCCGTGAATATTCTAAGAAGTGCCAACCGAGAAGATTTGGGGATTGATCAACCTCTGTACACGAGGAAAATGTTAGAAAAGTTCAATATGGAAAGTTGTAAAACTGTTTCTACTCCTATGGAAAAAATGCATCACTGCTACTAACTGATGATGACAAGAAATGTAAGACATGTGCACCCTATTAGGAAGCTGTAGGAACTCTACTGTACCTACCGCACACATCCAGCCCCGACATTGCATTTGTCACAAATGCAGTAAGCAAGTTTTGCACTGATCCGAGAGGAGAGCACTGGATGTCAGTCCAGAGAAAATTCAGATATTTAAATGGAACTGCTGATTGTAAGTTAAAATATTCAAAAACTGGGAATGTAAAATTGGAAGGATGCAGTGATGCAGACTGGGGAAATGAGCTGGAAAGCAGACACTCCATCACTGGAAGTTGTTTTACACTAACGAGAGGATTGATATCATGGTCATGTAAGAGACAAAGAACTGTTGCTTTGAGTATTATCCAAGAAGCTCTTCGGACCCGTACACTGATGAGTGAAATAAAATCTCCTCCAACATTAAAGCTAACTGTGGCATTTTGTGACAATATGGGAGTTATGAAACTAGTAAAAAATAATGTCACCAGTCTAAGATCCAAACATATTGACATAAGGCATCACTTTATAAGACAACTTGTGGAACAGAGGAATATAATCCTCAGTTATCTACGTACAGAAGAAATGTTATCAGATCTCGTAATGAAGCCTCTCAGTAAGGAAAAATTTCAGAAGCTGGTGAAACATTATGGTTTAACCTGCGATGTATAGTGTTGAGTATCTGAAAAATATTTGTTGAAGGGGGAGTGTTGGGGATATGTGAACAAACATTTTCCAAATTGCGTAGTGGCGCGCAAGATATGATGTGCAGAGTGCATTGGATTCTGTGGAGTATACATGTTCTGTGTTTGTTGATGGGCAAGGTAGTATATTTGCTTAGCCAAATGGATTACTTTGTGTTTCGCGAATAAAGTAAAAGTTTATTTTGTCCCTTCAATAATTGTTATTTGTAATTTAGCTGCGTTAATCTGCATAAACTACGACAGATATGTAGTGCGCATTAGACTTACATTGGTGTAGTTCAATGACGCACACACAGAGGACGTCGACAGAAGCGCTGTGATTTCAAGGGTTGGAGCTGGTTTCCTTCAGAGGGCTCAACGTAAAGTCCGAACCGTTCGCCGTTGTGGAATTGCCACAACGGTTGTTCAATTCACTTCCAGTTCCTTCTCTGGCATTTTTTCTTGGTTTATTTGGATCCTGAATAAGGGGTCTGGAACTTTTATTTCGCATTTCCTCACACATGATGACCACAGCAAAAACAACGCACACATAAACACCTCCCCCCCCCCCACACACACACACAGAACAATGGTAATATGGTAATGAATTACATTCATTTCATACACAGAGATTACCAAACGCAAATGGATACTTACCCACAAGATAGGATTCAGCGTCGAATATCGGCAAGTATAGCGAAACTTTTTATGTCTAAATCTAATCAAAATACACTCCTGGAAATGGAAAAAAGAACACATTGACACCGGTGTGTCAGACCCACAATACTTGCTCCGGAAACTGCGAGAGGGCTGTACAAGCAATGATCACACGCATGGCACAGCGGACACACCAGGAACCGCTGTGTTGGCCGTCGAATGGCGCTAGCTCCGCAGCATTTGTGCACCGCCGCCGTCAGTGTCAGCTAGTTTGCCGTGGCATACGGAGCTCCATCGCAGTCTTTAACGTTAGTAGCATGCCACGACAGCGTGGACGTGAACCGTATGTGCAGTTGACGGACTTTGAGCGAGGGCGTATAGTGGGCATGCGGGAGGCCGGGTGGACGTACCGCCGAATTGCTCAACACGTGGGGCGTGAGGTCTCCACAGTACATCGATGTTGTCGCCAGTGGTCGGCGGAAGGTGCACGTGCCCGTCGACCTGGGACCGGACCGCAGCGACGCACGGACGCACGCTAAGACCGTAGGATCCTACGCAGTGCCGTAGGGGACCGCACCGCCACTTCCCAGCAAATTAGGGACACTGTTGCTCCTGGGGTATCGGCGAAGACCATTCGCAAACGTCTCCATGAAGCTGGGCTAAGGTCCCGCACACTGTTAGGCCGTCTTCCGCTCACGCCCCAACATCGTGCAGCCCGCCTCCAGTGGTGTCGCGACAGGCGTGAATGGAGGGACGAATGGAGACGTGTCGTCTTCAGCGATGAGAGTCGCTTCTGCCTTGGTGCCAATGATGGTCGTATGCGTGTTTGGCGCCGTGCAGGTGAGCGCCACAATCAGGACTGCATACGACCGAGGCACACAGGGCCAACACCCGGCATCATGGTGTGGGGAGCGATCTCCTACACTGGCCGTACACCTCTGGTGATCGTTGAGGGGACACTGAATAGTGCACGGTACATCCAAACCGTCATCGAACCCATCGTTCTACCTTTCCTAGACCGGCAATGGAACTTGCTGTTCCAACAGGACAATGCATGTCCTCATGTATCCCGTGCCACCAAACGTGCTCTAGAAGGTGTAAGTCAACTACCCTGGCCAGCAAGATCTCCGGATCTGTCCCCCATTGAGCATGTTTGGGACTGGATGAAGCGTCGTCTCACGCGGTCTGCACGTCCAGCACGAACGCTGGTCCAACTGAGGCGCCAGGTGGAAATGGCATGGCAAGCCGTTCCACAGGACTACATCCAGCATTTCTACGATCGTCTTCATGGGAGAATAGCAGCCTGCATTGCAGCGAAAGGTGGATATACACTGTACTAGTGCCGACATTGTGCATGCTCTGTTGCCTGTGTCTATGTGCCTGTGGTTCTGCCAGTGTGATCATGTGATGTATCTGACCCCAGGAATGTGTCAATAAAGTTTCCCCTTGGACAATGAATTCACGGTGTTCTTATTTCAATTTCCAGGAGTGTAGTTTGATTACTACGTTTATTCAGTTCACTGGTTCAAGTGTAAATATTTTATTTCAAATGCATTGCCACGTCATTTTCATGACCTTCCTGACTTCTTTTCTTAATCAATTTTTTCTGCCTAGCATTTTTTTGTGTTAGCAATCTATCTCTGTCGCCTATAATGAGCAACCAAGTGCCGGTGAGGAAAGTTCATCAACTCGTGACGCAGCAGCTCTTGAAGCCAGAGTAAGGATACTTACAGGTAACCAATGATGGCAACAAATTACTGAAACTGAATTTTTTCTGTCACATGTTTGATGCTAGAAATTTGTTTTAATCGCCGTCTTAGTCGCCGTAGAAGAAAGCAATCGTGACTTTAGTTCCTTCGCAATTGTTGACAACCGTTTCCTCGGAAACAATGCACATCACGAAGCTTTGGTACCTTACGACATGATTTTAAGGTTACAAAATCTGTTGCCTCGCGTAGTTCAGTCATTGGTCACTTACTGGCAGAGCATCTCGCATTTCGAACACACCTCGCGGCAGGTACTTCCAACTTTGCTCCGCGTAACACATAGAGAGCAGTTCTGAAGTGAAACGCCGTGTTTGTATAATGGAGCAGTAGCCGGCAGCCGATGCGGCAACGCTAATAGTGGCAAGTGACAGACATCGGCTATCAAGTAAGTTCTTATGCCTCTTTCTCCTGCTATACAGAAAGTGAATATTTTTAGATTCACGAAGCGTCCTATTTCACCAGTTCTAAATAAATGAACGTATACGTTTGCAGATAAGTCAGGACTTACACATACAAGGAGTATTCAGACGTGTCATATTTCGTTGAGCGAAATCAAATATATATGGCGGAAGCCTGCCTCTTGTCCAGGAGAGCTCCATTACCACCGAAATAATTTCATCTACTTACTTTATAGCAATAACAAATCCTGCAGCGAAGTTAACGATTGCCTGGTTCTCTAGCACGCATGCTTACGTGTTTTATGAACTGCCTGTTTGTATATTAAAAAACGGTATTCACGTTACTTAAATCATCCGAGGTAAGGGTCACTTTAACTTTGAACATGTCCCCCGCAGTCGGAGAGAAAATCTTAGTGGAACGTATAATGTATCGATCATGGCCTACTAGCCTGGAAGTTTTTAGTTATGTCATTACCAGTTGTAGAAGCTTACACTGTATTAAAAAACTACATTGTTCCCATTATCCGTAAACACAAGCTGTTGTGGCCGAGTTACATATGTTACGTTACGCTTCAATAACGCCATGATACAGATTATGTACTCGTATTCCTAAACTTTAAAATCAACAGACAGTCTCAAGTTCAAACTGCTGCTTCCCACTATTTATCTTCAGAACAGTTCCATGTTAATGATAGTTGTCATTCTGGAGCCTAGCAAGAAAACTAATCGCATCTGCCAAAGCATTCTGTTTATTTGTACAAACAAAGTTTGTATATGCTAAAGATTTATTGGAGATCATCTTCCAATCGTAAATGTAAAATCCTTCCCCGTATTTATCTTATCCTCTCTTTGTACCGATTCACTATTTTAAAAATTCGTGATATGAGTATGTATCTAAAACTTTCGAGTGACTTGCTTTTTCGGAGAGAGAGTTCTTCTTATCAGCATTGGTGGCCTTGAGAATTTTAGCATATTTTCTATTATTTTATGTCATGCAACTTTTTGTACTGGTTACAGTTTTAAAACTTAACTCGCGAGGCTACTTCTCTGTAAAGTATACTACGAAGTGGGATCTCCGGGCCCCCTATGTTTAAAGTGGGATTTAAGGCGTCAATCGTTTATGCTCTTATAATTTATGTTAAAAAAATTTGGTATTAGAATTACGTAAGTACTCCTTGTTGATATTATTGGGATACTTTAAATCCTTCAGGAATTTATATTTTATTGTACAAAAGCACATATTTTGTGCAATTTTTTTATAGTAAACATAAAAGGACTGTTAGAGAACTGAATTTTATATTCTGAAAAATTCTGTAGGAAGTAAATTTTTACATAAAACTAAATTCAAGGATTTAAACTGAGCCATGAAAATTGCCCTCCGTTGTTTAAAAAGAAATTCTGCAGAAGTGACGTTCAGAGCTGGGACCCACAGAGAACACATCTGACTGTAACTAAAACTACAAATATTTTATTGTAGAGACAGAAGGCCCCGTCACTATTGTCCTGAAGTTCTTTCTCTGAATGACTCAACGCTAACAAAACTGTCATCACAGGCCACTGTAAATTCGTCTGCGACCACATTTTGTGTTGTACTGAAGAAACCACCTACATAGTTCAACCAAGGCAATTTATGTCAATAACACGTGTCAACAACAAATAATGAAGACGACAATGCACCTGATAACGTAAGATTGTAGTGCTGTCGATTATTTGGAAGGCAGGGGGGGGGGGGGGGATGTAAAGACATTCCCCGGAACTGAGCTTTGAGAGCGAGTTCGAACATTTTCATGAGCTGTGAACTCACACAGCTCGTGAGTTAATGGTTAAACAATAGAATGTATAATCTCTTAGTATTAATTGTGAACTACCCAGTCACCCTCATTGATGTTTATATCAACTACACACCCTCCCGATAGTGGTTCAAATCTGATTCCGTATACACTATCATACATTTAATCTATTTCTTTACTAAAAGAGACAGCCTGCCACCTGTCTCTGATATTATTATCTTCAACGACTTCCTTAATCTTTATCACCATATTCCTTTTCACATCATGATCTTCTGCTCCTGCTCGTGCTCTTCCTCGTTCTGCTCCATCTTCTGATCCTTCTCATCTTCTTCTTCAAGCGTCTCGGCTTCTCGCTTGAAATATGCAGATTCCCTTTGACTTTACCATGTAGGCCTTTCCTCATCTTCTTTACAATCGCCTTTCCGAGTGGCTGTGCTGCTTGAGTCAAACGCTGTAGTGTTTGGGAAAAGGGCCTAAAACTATTTCCTCAATTTGCTCAGTTTTAACATGCTTCTTTGTGGTACCGACAATTTTCTGTGTACATGTCGTCAATATTCTTGCATCTGACTTTTAAGGCTGATCTTTCGTCCAACGGAATTGACTAGCATGTGCTCAGTCACAATGCAAACTATGTCTGAACTAGATACATGTAACCTTCTTAATTTGTACAACAATACGACACTGCTCACACTGTGCATGGTGTCAACTACAAATAGAGTTATCAAACATAATACAGATCCATTATTTTAATCACTGTCTTTGCTAATAACTAGAAATTTGTATTTTGACTCGATGCTCTCTTACACAGTTCCAGGTATACATTAAAAGTCGTTAAAAAGTTAATGTGCTCGCTGAATACATGCCTTAAATAATTTTTACCTTGTTTTAACAGAATAACTACGTCATCAACGTCTCTAATTGTAACTCTTTTGGGATTGTTCTGTGTGAGTCACATACGTAAAAGCTCTTCACAACATTAGGGACTTTCGTCTTCACAACATAAGGGCCACCTATTGAAAGGTGTCGCTTCATATTATTGTATCACAAGCACTCTCATCGAAAGTAGAACCGGAATAGGGCAGTGAAGAATTGGATTATGTTAGATTCTCCTCACTTGAAAATATAAAATATCCACGTCATTCAATATTTCAGACACTAATTCTAGAAAGTTATATATATTTTACTGAATGTGCAAGAGTGTTTTTTGTGTGTTTGTGTGTGTGTGTGTGTGTGTGTGTGTGTGTGTGTGTGTACATAAATGTGAGACGATTTTTGTGAAAGCGGAGGTTAACTCTTGCACAGTACGAGGGACAAGATGTAATGGATGTCATTCTGTTTGGAGATAGTGAGACGAAGTGGATGGTTCCATTTCTTTCCTGGAAATATCCCGTTCTTCAATGGAAATGACTAATTGGTTTTCATCGTATTTTGTTTAGGTACCCAGAGGGTATGGCGAAGGGATGGACAGTAATGTTTTTATTTACTTATTTTACTACGTGCATCCTTTTCCTATCCATAATTTGTTGCTAATAGTTACAGAATTAGTGAGAGCTTTGTTTGTGTTTACTTGGGTATAGCACGCATAGAGCGGAGATAAATGTTTTACTTGCCTTTGGATGCCAAACTCATACTTGGGATGAACTGTCTAAGAGGCAGCTGTGGGATATTCGGAGTTGCTAGAGCTTCTTTCATTGCCCTTCAGCGGAGAGCAGGGTGACCGTGGCTCGTCGCTCTGCTACTTTCTGCTTTCGGTTTCTGGTTGGCCTAGAGAATGGATGAACTCTGTCTGTGTTTCCATCATGTTGATTGGCAGACTCACAAAATGAGGAATAGTGTAGATACACTCATGAGTCGATTCGCTTTCTGAACCATCATACTTACAATCATTTGTGGCAACCTTTTGTTATTGTTGCCCCAGTAAATTCAGCAGTTATAGCTTAGGGTTTTACCGAAGCCATTTCACTCACCTCAGACCACCAAAACGAAGTCATGAATATAATGGATGACAAATTTCTCTTACAATGAGTTATAGTCTACTTTTTTTGTTAACTTTTCACGTGGTTCTTTAATGTATTTTGCTTTTGATATAGGTCTCACCCGTTGTCCGTCAGGTAGCAAGGTGGTCGCAGATGTTGTAACAAAGAGTAATCATTTTCATAAATTTTTTCGGGCCTAAGATAATTAAGTAGTCTTTCAAGTGAGACTATTTGATTTTATTTGTTTTATCTTACTTAATCCTTCCCTCCATGCTCTAGCGAGAGCATAACTGCATGGAAAAACGACCACCTGCTTCAGAAGTTGGCTAAGTTTATGTTATGCCTGTGTTGTGAGTGCAGTCTTGTTTAATATTCCTAGAAGGACCGTTCTTGTCAGAACGTAATTTTGCTATTGACTTTCAATCGCCTTCATGGTTTGCTTGAACGTTAAATGGGCAATGATTGTTCTTGAGTAATTTCATAGGAAACTGTACATTTCTCATAATAACCCAAGAACAATAGAACATGATGAGTACATAATTTTTTAACTGACTTACAATCACCCACATGGCAGTGGGTGCATAGTTAATGAGCGATGCTCGTTCTTAAGAATTTTATGACAGACTAACCATGTAATCGTGTGAATGTTTGCTAGGACTGTTGCTATACATGTACTAATTATCTGTGTATTTGTATTTTTGACCATCAGTTTTCTGTCTTTGATATCCTGTGAGTATGTACCAATTGCTTCCGTCACATACATTCAGACTTCATTAGTTACGGTGAGTGCATAATTATTAGTACCCATTAACCACTATATGGGTGCAAAAGCATGAAAGCTGTGTTTGAGAAGCTCTGTAATTCCACAGCAACATGTTTTTCTCCCTATCCTATTCATAGTAAATTACGCGACAGCTTACATATGAAACTTCAGCGCACCTCATTGCGTGACATTAGATGTGTATATTTTGTTCTCCTACGGGAACTAATGGTAATCTGTAATAAATGGTACCTTTAAGGATGGAATAGTAACACATTTTTCATGACAGTAATTGTTAACCTGACTTAACCTAGCAATGCAAACCGTAATAGATTTATCTCTGGGGAAAACATCGATTGAGTAATTAGTTGTATGAGAATCACAAGCGATTTTTTATCTTGTCAGTCTATTCACTTATACCATTTGGTTGCTTGTTCCCGCGCTATGCGTTACTCGTTGTGTAAGTTGTCGTCACCCACGGTTGCAGTAAGCAGCTGACTGACTGTATAATTAGGCTGCTCCCTATATTAAAGAATAGTTGAATCAAGTAAAGTAACAAGATTGTGGGCAATTATACAAAAATAAAAATAAGTATTGCATCACCTCGGTTCCGAGAGTTTCGGAACCTGTAAAGAAAATAAGAATAGAGATCAACATAAACATCATTTCCGCCCTTTTTATTGCTCATGAGAACAACACATTGCATGTTGTGCCACCATACAGTGAGACCTTCAGAGGTGGTGTTCCAGATTTATGTACGCACCGCTACTTCTAATGCCCAGTAGCCCGTCCTCTTGCATTGAAGAATACTCTTATTCGTCGTGGCATACTACCCACACGTTCATAAAGGCAGTATTGGTCCAGATTGTCCCACTCCTCAACTGCGATTCGGCGTAGATCCCTCAGAGTTGTGGGTGGGTCACATAGTCCATAAACAGTCCTTTTCAGTCTACCCAGGCATGACCGATAGGGTTCATGTCTGGAAAAAATATTGGCCACTCTAGTCGAGCTATGTCGCTATCCAGAAGGAAGTAATCCACAAGATGTATACGATGGGGTCACGAATTGTCGTCCATAAAGTTTAGCGTCTCGCCAATATGCTGCATCGATGGTTGCACTACCGATCCGAGGATGGCATTCACGTATCGTACAGCCGTTACGGCGCATTCCATGACCACGAGGAGCATACATCGGCCCCACATAATGCTACCCCAAAACAGCAGGGAACCTCCACCTTGCTACACTTGTTAATCAACGATTCTAAAGCGTTCAGCCTGAGCGGGTTGCCTCCAAACACGTCTCCGACGATTGTCGGGTTGAAGCCATATGCGACACTCATCGGGTTATGCCAATCCTGAGCGGTCCATTTGACATGTTGTTGGGCCCATCTTTACCGCGCTGTATGGTGTCGTGGTTGCTAAGATGGACCTCGACATGGACGTTGGGAGTGAAGCTCCGCTTCATGCAGCCTATTGCGCACCGTTTCAGTTGTAACACGACGTCCTGTGGCTGCACGAAAAGCATTATTCAACATGGTGGTGTTGCTGTCAGGGTTCTTCCGAGTCATCATGCGTAGGTAGTCGCACTTGAGCGGACTGAGCGAGGCATTTCATCAACAGTTCCTGTCCTTCTGTATCTCTTCCATGGCTAAACAACATCGAACTGTGGTATTGACCGTCTAGGCTTGTCTGAACTACAGACAACAATGGCTGTATACCTCCTTCGTGGTGGAATAACAGAAACTAATTATGTGTCGGACCCACTCCGTGTAATAGGTGTTGCTCATGCTTGGTTGGTTACATCTTTGAGCGGGTTTAGTGACTTGTGTAAACAGTGAAAGGGACTGTGTCTGAGATACAATATCCACAGTCAACGTCTATCTTCAGGAGTTCTTGGAACCGGGATGATGCAAAACCTTTAGTGTTGTGTGCAGAAACTGTAACGCACATTTTCGGACAATAGTTAGTGAAACTATCTGACCAACAGTGTTTATACCTGTCGAGTCTTACGCAGATGGAATATGAAATACACACCTATGTTAAGCTTTCGATAGTTAACCATGTACGTGATTCTGTGGTTGTAATTCATTGTCGTTAGTAATTGCAGTGATAAGAAGCTGAACTGCATGCTTCTTTAATCGCATCTAGACAGACACTATGGACTCTTCTGCCGTGCAGCTACAAATACAAAACAACATTTTATAGATTCTATTACACGACTCATCAGGTGAAATTCAAGAGAAGAACAAAGAAGAGAAGCAAAAGAAACAACGAGGATTCCGTCTTAATCTTGTTATTAACAATTTTCCGAAGGAAATTCATTAACCTGGCTACTCATACTGTGGTCCCGGAATGAATTTTATTACATGACTGTATGAAAATGATGTTGGAGTTCATCCATTAGAACAACGACATTACATCTGCAATGTAGCCACGCGGTTTGTCGGACGTTCACTGAACAGGACAGACTCTGGCTGAAAAGTATGGTGAAGAGTGAACGCTAGATACAGTGAGATCTGTGAAAACTCAGCTGTTGTGACAGTGACTTGTGTACGAGACGTGGAAGTTATAAAGGGCATTGGCGTGAGAAAGATAAGGAAGAAGGAGAGTAATACAGATAATTAGATGTACGTGAGAATTGAAACAGTCTGATGTCGTCTAAAGTGTATAGAGATAGGTAGTAATTATATAGCAGCTAAGAAGATGGGATGCATAAATATATCACAAGTTACTCTTAAAGCAAAAAGAAAGAGTGCATATAACACGAATGCTCACACAATTTGGGATATTATCTCCCATTTTCAAATCTGCTGTGTTCTCAGTGATTAAACGATTAGTGGGAAGTGTAATAGGAGAGCTGAGGCTGTTTATGATAAAAAAAAAGGTGTTGAAAAAAAAAGAAATAAATAAAGAACATCTAACTGAGATGCAAAGTCATAAATATACAACGAAGCAATAGCATTTGATGAAGAAAAAGAGCTGTATTTAGGGCCATATTGAAAAGAGGATTCGGTCCTCATTTTACTAAAGTATTTTCTCTTTAATCATTCTCTCAGCGAGATTGCTAGGTAATATGGACTTAGAAGATTAAATCACAGAATGAAAATACATTTTATATGTGTGTTTGTGACATATACTTATCACAGAATGTCTATAAGGTCAGAGTGCAACTATTAACCTCCAGGCCAAAAGTGAACCTTGTTCCTATTGGGTACATTAAAAGAAGGAAAGTAATCCTGTTTTGTACCTCAACAGCTTTAGCAGTTAACCACCTTCGCTGGAAATGTTGTGGTGTCTCAAAATCTGTACACCAAAGATTAGCTACAACAGTTTCCAGTCAAATAAAAGTTCGATTTTATACCACCTTTCCTTGACGTTATTGAGTCTATACATTTTAGCAAGTCTTTTAGCCTATATACACACTGTCACGTCGAATGTGGTGTAACGTTTATCTTAACACATATAAACTCGATTATAACTGTTGTCTTCAACCCCAGCCTAAATTTGTCCCATCAAACACATATTTGCTATGCTCAACTCTTTTGGTTTAAATTCCTTAACACAAATTACGTTTGGGAAACAGTAAAGTCTCCTTTTATAATCCGATAGGAGATCAGGAAATTCGGGCAAGAGTTCGTTTAAAACATGGACGTTAAGAATTTCATGACATTATTTCCACGTTTTTGATGAGGGGAGTCGTAGAACATCAAGAATCAATAAAAGGATACTACAGAAAACAAGGAGAAAATGTATGTGTAACAGAAGAACTGGGCAGAATAATACTGTCAAAAGCTGCGAGATATGGGGTAATGTATTTGTCAATGTTAAGATGGAAAAACAATTTTGGGCGAGTTATGCGTTTAAAGGGAAATGTAATTGAAAAATGAACCTTAAAGGTACCTTAATATCAAGTAAAACGTGCGATTATTAACGTCCTATACGTTGATTGTCACATTTATTGAGGTTAATTCTACAATGATGCTACTACACGTCACCTCACTTCTGGCCTGCAGTATTATCTGGATGTAAGACCGTGGAATCATCAGATTTGCCCTGTTTCATTCCGTTTGTGGATATGTATTCTTTGAAGCTGAATGTATATCAGTTGGCGATAAAGAAGGATACCTTGTAGATTTAGGTAGTATAGAAATAGCTATTTGACTATACTTGAGCAAAAGTATGGGCATCGTATGCAGCAGCATGTAATGTCAGAAAAGAAATGAAGTGGATATGAAGAAGAAGAAGCACAAGACAAGAAGACTTCTCGCAAAGAACTAATGCAATCATCGCTAATATGTACGGTACTATAAATTTAACATCATTCGCAAAGAAGTTTCATTTGACACTGTGATAAGTAAAGTAGAAGGGGCAGAAAAATTGGAATATAAGTTACATATCGTATGTCAGAAAAACGTTCTATATTTTTCACTTCAATTTTTTGATTTGTTTATAAGTAATATGAAAAGTTCTTATGTTTAATATACACCTTAAGGCAAGAAAACGATGTATCAAAATGGACATTAATTGTTAGGTGAGGTCTACAGACAAACAAATGACTACACTTTCATAAAAATAGGATGATTCATTCAAGAGTAGGAGCTTCACAGATTTTGCTAGTCGGTAACGCGTTGTTCCACATCTGTCCCTTAAGTGAACAGTTATTGAACTTGATATTGATTGATAAGATTGGTGGATGGTCTACAAAGGGATATAGTGCGAGATTTTGTCTAACTAGCCCGTTAAATCGTCCAAATAACGAGATGGTGTGAGTACCTCCACAATAATGCTTCAAACGTTCTCCATTTTTGAGGGGTCCGACTACCGTGCTGGACAAGGTAGTGTTTGGCAACCATAAAGATAAGCAGTAGAAACTCTCCCCATCTTCAAGCAGATATTATGTGGCGTAAATGCAAGACCAGAATGGATTTCCATAAAGGAAACAACTACATAGAGTATTGTCAACGAACCGTTGTTCTTGGAAAGTGTCGCTGATGGCCATCAAACTGGTCCTGCTGTGGTAATAAATAGCACCCCAGTCCATCATTTCTGGTTTTCGTGCTGTGTGGTGGATGACATTCAGGTTGTTGTCCTACTGGCGTCTGGGATGTCTCCAGACGCGTTTTCGGCCTGGAATCTCAGCGATAGGCGTGTAATTGTCTTTGGTGATTAGTCCCGCTCCCAGATGAGACCCTATCATTATTGGAGACATGTCTAAAGGAGGCTGTGACAGTGGTGGGATGCCAACTTTATTTTCGCCAACCATGTGACCTGATGGACAGGAGTTACTGTCTGGATTAACATTTCATTTCATAGCAGTACCGCTTTGGATGTCGTCTGGACATTCTTACAGCACAATGATGCCTTTATAATATTCTATACTCTGTTTTGATGCTCTTCATGGGAAGCCACCCTGGGCTTACACTTCAGGAAGGCATTGATAGGCTGAACAGTGCAGGAATTTCTTCTGCTAGTTCTTAGTGCTGGCCATACCCTGCCTAAGTCACCAAGTGGCACAGTACCCTCAGGAGAACATCCAACTATGGTAGCCATCAACAGGAAGCTAAATCGACTTGCTAAATTTGCGAAGCTCTATCTCTTAATAAATTATCTAGTTTATCTATAATTTTAATAATGTCTATGCCCACATTAACATATCACACCTTCAAGTTAGTGCCTCATTTCGATAATACCTTAGTTTCCATCTTTTATGTCTTTGGATATATATATATATATATATATATATATATATATATATATATATATATATATATATATATATATAATTTGAACTATTATCTAGAAGATATTACATATAAAGACCTAATATAGTTTTACACAAATAGAAAAAGGCATAAGAGAAAAAATATAATTAAGGAAATCAAGTAGAAGTTACCCATACAGCTAAAGAAAGTACCAAATCACGTACATGAGACAATAAAGCAAATAATTTGATAAAATCGGAATAGGTTTTTCTTAGAAACTAATTTAACTTCATCATTAAATGGTTGATGAATACCAACAAAACCTACCTTATTAAGATCTTTTCAGATCTATAGTTAAAGTTCAAGCTGACGTAAGTATTAAAGTTCTGCATCCAAAATTTTTCTAATTCCAGCATCAGAACCTCAATATGCTCTTTTGGATATGAGCTCTGGTAAAAAATTCATTATTATCGCTAAGGTAACAACCTTGTGATAATAAAATATGGAACCGTCTCGGGCATGGATGGGTGTGAAGTCCTTAGGTTAGTTAGGTTTAAGTAGTTCTAAGTTCTAGGGGACTAATGACCACAGCAGTTGAGTTCCATAGTGCTCAGAGCCATTTGAACCATAAAATATGTATAAAAAAATACATAAATTTATTATTTAACTATGAAAACCTTAATTATTCACCACATTACACCAACAATATATTAGCAATAAATATAGAAAGTTCTCAAGAAACCATAGATATATGAAATGTGAATATTTACAGGATCGTCTTCGAAATGTCAGGCCCAATAGACACCATACACTATTATGTGGTATATTTTTATGTCTATGGGCACAACTGCTCTTATAGTTGTTTCAGTATCAATGAACATTACGTCGGAAATTCCGTGGGAATCACAGTGAGATACCAGGAGGAGGAGAATGGGTAGAGACGCTACCTACCTACGACAGGATGGGTTGGTTAGTTTGTTTAAACGAGGGGGGAATTGACCAAACTACACGGTCATCCTGCCCTTGTTTCGAATAAAACAATGGCACATGTGTGAGAAGAAAACAAATGAGACAGACAACTCAAAACGGAATGAAAGGAAGGACCTGAACAATTATGAAGGGCAACAAACATGTCAGTGGACAAAGAGGGACAAGAGAACCACAGAAACGCAAGAAAGGTGATGAAGAGATTAAAACAACAAAGCAGATTACCATGGCTGGCTGACCATGAGAATAAAAAAGGAGAAGCCAGCCACTCTGCAACGTATTAAGACCTCCACCCTAGAGCACTAGGGTGGAGGACACAGAGGGACAAAGGACATGCGCTAAAACTTAAATCAATTAATAAAACCAACCATCAAGAATAAACATCAAACTAAATCAGGTGATGAGGCGTTGTCTGATAAAATTAGCAGAAACTTCTCCACTAATCCAAGATTTCATCGCTGGGCAGTCAGAGTGTGATAGTGCACTAGAATATCGGCCACTGCCAACCGGGCGCTGCACTGCCACTCAAGCAGGTCTTCATGGCACAGGTAACCATTCGTCACCCAAGTGTGGCCAATGCAGAGACGGCAGAGAACGACTGATTCACTGTGAGAGGCCCACATGGAGGTTTTCCGCACATTCATAGTCTCCTTAAGGACAAGCAGTTTGTTCTGTGTACTGCTATGCCATTCCCACAGCCGAAAAACCCTATGGTATAAGTGAGAACACAGGTGAGGTCCAGAGATGCCCGTCTCCAGAAGCGGTTTCTGGGTACCTTATTTGGCCAGCCTGTCGCCAACTTCGTTTCCTGGCATACCGACGAGCCTTGGGGTCCACACAAACACTCCTCGATGGATGCTACCAGTGAATGGCGAGGGAAGCACTGGACGATATTTTGTAGGCTGCTCAAGGAGTCAGTACACAGAAGAAACGAGTCCCCAGGGCATGAACGGATATACTAAAGTTCACAAGAGATGGCTACCAGCACTGCAGTGATTACACCGCAGCCATCGGGCAAGGAATTCTGTTCCAAATTACCTCTTAGACGTAGGCAAAGCCAACTTAACCATCAGCCAACGAGCCATCGGCGTGAACCATTCCAGAGCCCCAGAACACTTAAAGAATCGACTGGAAGTGACAGCGGAGAGCGGAAGGAGTAACTGAGTCCTTAGGGTCATGGGGAAGGTTCAGACGAATGTCGGCCTAGATGTACACCTTGGAGGTGTATGCAGACGCACTTGGATGGGAGGTGGTAAAGGGAAGGACTCCAGATCAGACAGAATTGATCGCATGTGAACCGCAATCGTTAGCCCTGACCTGGGCCATCTATGGTGGAGATGATCTGCCAAGGGGGAAAAAGGAGATGGTAATTCGTATGATCAGGAGAACTATGAATGTGTGCAACGTAAATGGCGAGCAGTTGTGCAAGTCGGATCTGCGATCTAGGGTCTCCGATCTACACCAGGACATTGGTCACTGGACTCGATCTTACAGCTCCTGTCGCTAGGTAAATGCCACACTGGTGCACTGGGTCGAGTACACGCAATGCTGAAGGGCGCCACCGAACCATAAACCAGACTTCCATAGTCAAAGCGAGATGAAAAAAGGCTTTTTAGAACTGCGGCAGACTAGAGCGATCTGCACTCCAGGTGGTGTCAGTCAGGCAGTGGAGGGCATTGTGATACTGCCAGCACTTCAACTTAAGCTGACTAAGGTGAGGTAAGCAAGTCAATCAGGCCTCAAAACGCAGTCCTAAGAATTGATATGTCTCCACTACAGTGAGTGGATCATCATGAAGTAAAGTTCTGTTTCTGGATGAGAGGTACGACACCAACAGAAATGCATGATACACTACTTAGCAGCTGAAAAGCTGTGGGCGAGAGCCCATGACTGCCCCTTTTGGATGACACCCTGTAGGCGCCGCTCAGCAACACCAGTACTTTTGGAGCAGTGCAAAATGCAGAAGTCATCAGCCTACAGAGAGGGCGAAAAAAATGGTTCAAATGGCTCTGAGCACTATGGGACTCAACTGCTGTGGTTATTACTCCCCTAGAACTTATAACTACTTAAACCTAACTAACCTAAGGACATCACACACATCCATGCCCGAGGCAGGATTTGAACCTGCGACCATAGCAGTCGCACAGTTGCGGACTGCGCGCCTAGAACCGCGAGACCACCGCGGCCGGCACAGAGAGGGCGAGACAGACGGCCCTACAGTTGCTGCTAGACCATTAATAGCCACGCAATACAGAACCCTGCGGGACCCCACTCTCCTGGATATTGGGGGATTTATGGGAGGCACCAACTTGACAGAAGGTATGGAATGACAGGAAATTCTGGATAAAAATTGTGAGCTGGCCCTTGAGATCCCACCCGTATAATGTGGCAAGGATAAGATGTCGCCAGGTGGTGTCATACGCTTTGCGTAAATCAGATAAGACGGCTACAAGGTGTCGGCGTCTGGCACAGGCTGTTCAGATGGCAGACATCAAGTGGGCAGGTGTAGTCTCCCAGTTCCGAGAGGCGACAGGAATTCGAGGAACTGATAGGGTGACAACTGTTCTCATAATGGCGGTATATGAGGAGGTCGTAGCAACAGGATTCCGGCACTCGGATTTCCTCTTAGCTTCAGTGTAGGTCAGTCGATCCAAGGTCTTATAGTCCATGGTTTTCCTCTATTTCTGCAAAGTCCTGTTGTCTGGCGAGCAAGGCGAATGATGCTCTCCGCAGTTGACACATATGGGAGGCGGGGCATTGGCGTATTGGGATGCTATGGACGTTCTCAATGTCGACAGGTGGGGCTGGAAGTACAGTGGGAAGACATATGGCTGAACATCCAACACCTAAAGCACTGCATTGTGGGTGATATATGGCTTGATGCCGCAGTGGTAGACCATTACCTTCACCTGCTCGGCCAATGTGTCACCCTCGAAGGCCAAGATGATGGCACTGGTAGCAACCTGGTTATCCCTCAGACCCTGATGGATGTGCCTGACGAAATGAACGCCTCGCCGCTCTAAAGTAGCATGCAGCTCGTCGTCCTACTCCAAAAGGAGGTCCCTGTAGGATATAATATCCTGGACCATATGTAAGCTCTTATGAGGCGTGATGGTAACAGAAACATCCCCCAACTTGCCACATGCTAGTAATGCCCGTGACTGGACAAAGGATGCTGTTTTTATCAAAACTGATGCAGTGGGCGTTTTGGACAAGCCCTCCACCTCCCCAGACAAGTCCTCCATATGCTTCACAAAAAACTGAGTCTTTGCGGACGTGAAAGATTCCACATCAACTTTAGTATATACGAGTTACTGAGGCGAATAAGCATCACTGTCAGCCTTAGCCTGGCGTCCCTCCCATAGTGTGGCCAGAGAGGGGAACGACATGGAGTCATATTTCTTAACATTAAAGATAGACTTTGCCCATCTAGAGACTGCTGGCGGCTGGCCACCACCAAGAGATGACATACTTCACTACATGGAATGCCATCCACCCTGACGCCCTCCCCACGGCCGCCACCCAGCCATATCGAAAGCCACCTGGCAAAATGGCCATTGCCAGTACTCCTGATGTCCCAGGGGGATGGGCATCTACTCCTTGGCATACTTGGTAGTTAAAGAAGCAGGTATCAGCAGACCGATCCCCGTGTTGTTAGGGGGCTACAACCAACAGGGTACTTGGAGGCCCCTCTACAACTGACTGGCTACTCAGCTGTATATGAGGTGCAAAGAAGTCCATGGTCGTTGTCGGCAAAGAAAGTGACACTACGTACTGCATGGTGAAAAACGCACACAGGAAGGTCTCCTCTACCAAGAGATGGACAATGGGCTGGATTTAAATGCGACTATGACAATGTGCGCTAAAGATCTCAAAGCACGGTGGACATGATGCACCATGTAAGGCCCCCTTCCCCAATTGGCTCGCTCTTCAGGAACATTTTAAGAAATGGAGGTCAGAACCTACAGGGAGCCATCACATAATGAACGCAACGTGTGAGACTCCTGGACCCACACAGGGACGATCGGATGGGAAGTAGGATCGGATGGCAACCAGGCCAGGGCACCCAAGAATCGGATGGCAACCAGACCAGGGCACCCAAGACGGTGAAGGCGACTGCTCGTGTTAAACTTGAAATCCAGGTTCGAGGCCTGGTCTGGCACAAATTTGTAACCTGTCGTCTTTGAAGTTCATTCAAAGTTCAAAAGCTGCTGATGTTAATGGTTCCTCTTAATTCGTAGTCGTTGCATGTCGCTTGAGTAACAAATCGATCAGGAAAATTTCAGTCATTCTTAAGTTGCTAAGGAGAACTATTCGCGAAATGACTGCAAAACGGAAACCGGAAGGAATGGCGTCAGTTAAACAAAGACGAGACAGACCTCATATAGTTGCAGACTGCAAGCCTAAATCCTTGCGAGCGTGGCTGTAAAAAATCTAGCGACATTAAAGGAAGGAATTACTTACATGATCCAGAGGGCTGCCTTCAGTAAACGTAGCACAATGACTGTGTACAGAGTTACAAAAAAATAGATATAGTGGTCGAGCAGCTGTTCATAAGCACAGCATTCCTGTAATTTGAGGCCGGCCGCTGTGACCGAGCGGATTAGTCTGAAACCGCTCGACGGCTACTGTCGCAGGTTCGAATCCTGCCTGCAGCATGGATGTGTGTGGTGTCCTTAGGTTAGTTAGGTTTACGTAGTTATATGTTCCAGGGGTTTGATGACCTCAGATGTTAAGTCTCATAGTGCTCGGAGCCATTGGTAATTTGACGTGATGTAAAGAGCGACACCAAGACACCACTGTACAGTGGGTGAGTCGAAACAAATGATTTTGAGTGGTGTGTCACGCAGGACTCTTTGGATATAAGATGGAAGAGTGTTGCTCTGGCTAATGTCGGGAAGATGTTACTTGTCACCGTATACCGCGCCACATAAATGTATTGAGGAGATGGTGTTGGGGTATAGGGCTGATTTTCGTGAACAGGATATGATCCCAGTATCATGGATAAGAAAACGTTAAATGTTTAATAATAAGACTCTATTTTACAACAGCATTGTGTTATATGCACAGTAGGGGCATTGTTCCGAAAATTTATTGTTTTCAGCAGTGGTAATACTTCATGTCATAAAGCAGGATCTGAGAGAGATGGTTTGTAGAAAGTAACTTTCCTGATACAGAGTCTCCTGACCAAAGTACCGACCTGAACCAACGGAACAACACTATGATGAGTTAGAACGTCGACTTCGCTGTGGTCCCTAACGTCCCTTCTATAGCGTAGGCTCTTGAGGAAGATTGGGATGCGATTCCTCATGAAACTCGTAGACACCTTACTGAAAGTGTCCCCACCAGATATCAAGCCGTCATAGAGGCGAAATTTGGATTCAATACCATATTAATGTCCGCTAGTAGATGTGCAGATACTTTCGTTTACATATGGTATGTCTCGGAGGAACTACAAGATTTAACGACATGTAAACAAGTGCCTAATGATAACTGAGGCCATTAATCGAATCAAGCATACATCATAAATAATTTCATTGCAGCTGAGTGGTACATGTTGACTGTCGATAGATATCTTCAAGTTGTGAGGGAGTGGCCGGTGATTAGTCTTCATTCGAATTTCCTCTGTGTAATTAGTAATATGTGACCTTAGTCAGAAGATAGAATTATTTATTACTACGAGAAATACAAATACTGACTGCTACGTTCACGACTTTTCTCCACTTGCTTATTTAAAATTAGATAATGTGACTTTTGCATGCACCCCTAACTAATGCAGAAGTGATAAACAGTCATGGAAGTTTTGTTGTTACTGACGATGTTTACTATCCACAAAATGAATATTTTTCACGCTATTCGTTGCGCAGACCAAATCTTAAAGTCTAATTAGCTCATGCAAATGTATGTGCATATGTGGAGAGACTAGTTTTGAAAGTCTATGGAGGTATTTTGTTGGGGTCGACACCCTTTGACATATACCTGGTAAAGTCACAACCATTATGTCAGATCTTCTATAAACTTAACTGAAAATTTTAGTAGTACATGGTGGTGTGATACAGCAAGCAGTGCTAGCGATATGAAAGAACAAAGAGTCTTCATTTGCAATCAAGACTATTTGTTCTTTTATACTCAACTGAAAATCGAGAAACTGTCGAAAAATTGCATGCAGCCTAGTTCTTTTATTCTTTTTTCTCATACTTTGTGGTATGTATAAAAGAAGCAATGTCAATAAATTTAACTAGCTAGCCCCACACAACAAAAGCTTTGCATTTAGATTCATTGGGAAATTCCTGAGAAGTACCTGAACTGGTCCGAGGATTGATTCAAACGCACCTCTAGTATGACAGTACCTTTGATCCAACGCTCAGTTTCAGTTAGCAATATATATATATATATATATATATATATATATATATATATATATATATATATATATATATATATTGATTTTTAGGTGGCCAAAGTATTAAATTATGTTTCAAATGAGAGAGGCTCCCTACCAATTAATTCAAATGCTTTTGGCGAAAAGTAATGCGGGCTAAGTTAACTGACCTGGAATAAATCGTATCTTTGAAAGTATGCATTTTTGGACGAAATAAAATTAGTGAAGCTTTGTACTTTCTGCTTCGGTTGTAGTGATTTGTTAAACAGAAAAATAAATTTAAATGCGCCTCGTAATGGCTGTTAATTGTTGCCAGTCAAAGATCACCGCTGCTCGCTTCGCAGAAACTGAAAAAATGATACATAACTTCTTGCAATTATTAATTCAGGAAGAAATGTTTGCATTAGATCTTTAGGTAACACAATGCACTCACTTTTTGTAAATATATTTCCACAAAGCACAGAAAACACACTTCAATTATTCGCTACGTACGAGAAGAAATAGAAGAAAAGCTCCGCAAGCGTACCCTACATACAGCAGAATAAATGATCTGACTGGAAGTGATTTTAAATATCTTTTTTCTCTTATATATAATGATAAAGATAATAATGTTAGTCTCGAGAACGTTATGCGCTCCGATCTCATCTAATATAATTAATGTCTTTTTATAATATTGCGATCGATACAGTTCTTCTTTAAAGCTAATTTAATACATATCGGTAATTAATTTGTCGTTTATGACCATATAATATTATTCAGAGTCCTTTTAATATTTACCTCAAATATATTCGCTTTAATACTTCAAAAGGGACACTATAATACGTAGGAATTTTCCTGAGATAAAGCTACCATCTGTTGAATATGTTGCAGATTCCTGTTTCTTGTTCCTTTAGAAATGTGCTTACATTATACACGCGACCAAATTAGTTTCCAAATCTAGCAGACTGAATTGGGGCAGAAAATTAATATGCGCCTCGTAAGCAAAGATTGACAATAGGCATCCACCTCACTCAACGTAAAGGACTCGCACGTCCTTAATAAGTAACTGGAGCCTGTCGCTGTTAGACTTGCGGGAGGAGAGGCGTACGTAATATCCGCCCGATATCGTTTCGTCACAGTCAGCTGTTCTGCTAACTTGTCAGCGTCTACTCGTGACGTCTACGCTTTCATTAACTATGCAATCTCTCGTAAATCTGCTCCCCTTTGTGATAGTGAGATTGCAGACAGCTCTCACACATTCGCCACCAATCTCTCCTAAAATCCGTCTGCTTACAGCACCGTATTTAAAACTAGAAATTTCAGTGCTTCGGCACACATGTGCACATGCGGAAAACTACTACAGACACAAAGGAGAAAAGAATGCAGGGTGTGAGTGAAGGTTACTTTACTACAGGCATGGCTGGAGGCGGGCTTTGGAATTTGGCTCTGAGCACCATGGGACTTAATATCTATGGTCATCAGTCCCCTAGAACTTAGAACTACTTAAACCTAACTAACCTGAAGACATCACACAACACCCAGCCATCACGAGGCAGAGAAAATCCCTGACCCCGCTGGGAATCGAACCCGGAAAACCGTGCGTGGGAAGCGAGAACGCTACCGCACGACCAGGAGATACGGGCGCTTTGGAACTTAATCGTAACGTATGTCTGACGTGTGTGACTGAACAGTCTAGCTCGACTTAACATTACGACGAAAGGCGGCAGAGGTTTATGAACCAGTACAAGGATGAACAGGTATTTAGCGTTTTATTTAAACTTGGTAATATGATAACCATAGCGAGTTGTCAGTGATAATTAACCATTTGCACTGCACTCACAGATATTATAGTAGTACAAGCTGAGAGCAAACATTCTGTTTGCTGCTGTCGTTTGTCTTCACCATGATGGTGGATTAAACTGCAGCCTTCAGCTCTAACGAGGAAAATCTCAATTTACCAAAAACATGGTCTGGCTGAATGTTTCATCACCAATAATAAAGTAAGGAGTTTTTCTTTGAATACCTTCCATTTAGTCATCGTTAGGTGTCATTTCTTTGTACAAGCTAAAGTCTTTAAAAACCCATTAATCGCCACATTTTTCCTATATTCCAATATCAACACAAATGATATTATATTTTCTATCACAAATTGGCAGTAAAACTATTCAAAACAAGTTAATAAACCGATGGCGTGTTGCCTGATTTTATTATACGAAACTTTTCTTCGTCCATACCTCAAATTAAAATGAGGAAATGGTGCCATACTTCAAATTGTTCAGATGTATTGGACGAAGAATCTGCCTCCTGTTGAGGAAGGTCCTCTGTTTTCAAGCTGATCCATATCGCTACACATACTTTACAATCAGCATTTCCGAATTCAGTCCTTCCCATGCAACAGACATAGTGAATATCAGCATATGAGCTTCCAGAACCCAAGTAGCTATTACATGACGATGACTCTTGACCGTCACTCGGGGCTGTCATTGCTGAACGATATCAAACGAGTACCAGAGCACCTGATCAACACGACCAAATATAATATTATGAAAGTCAGCTTTGATAATTGTCAGCTTCACCGACAACCCAAGATCTGTTCAGGGAACACCAATTTCATTAGTACTGCCCACACATAAACTAGCTACACACTTACACACATCGCCACAGACACACACACAAACACACACGTATATATATATATATATATATATATATATATATATATATATATATATATATATATATATATATATCATTGTCCCATGACTTATGACTTTTGTTTGTTCAGTTATATATATAAAACTGAGGAGACAAAAGTCATGGGACAGCGATATGCACACATTCAGGTGGTGGTTGTACGGTTATGACGTACACACCGTATAAAGTGGCAGGCATTGGCGGAGATGCGGAGATGTCATATGCACTCAGGTGATTCGTATGAAACTTATCCGACATCATTATGGTGGCACGACGGGTATGAACAGACTTTTAATGGGGAATGGTAGTTAGAGCTAGACGAATGGGACATCCCATTTCGGAAACCGTAGGTGATCCACAGTTTGAAGAGTTTACCCAGAGTATCAATCTTCAGGAATTATCTCTCAAAACGGATAGCGCAGTGGCTAAAGGCCTTCACATAACGACCGACATCAGCAGGGTTGACGTAGAGTTGTCGATGTTAACAGACAAGCAGCACTGCGTGAAGTAACCACAGAAGTCGATGTGGGACGTACGATGGACATTTATGCGAGGGTAGTGCTGCGAAATTTTTTGGAAATGGGCTGTCGTGGCAGACGAATAACGCGAGTGCCTTTGCTATCAAGACGACTTCGCCAGCAGCACCTCTCCTTGGCTGGTGGCCATTCCGGTTGGATCCTAGACGACTTGAAGGCCGTGGCCTGGCCATTTGAACCAGAGTACAGTTGGTAGGGACTGATGGTGGAGTTCGAGTATGGGGCAGGCCCAAGCTATCAACAAGCTACTGGGCCTGTTGATATCTCTGTAATGTTGTGGACTGTATTTATTTGGAATGGACTGGGTCTTCTCGTCCAACGGAATCGATCACAGACTGGAAATGGTTACGTTCGGTTACCTGGAGACGATTTGCAGACATTCAACGTTAGAACTATTTTAGATGATAAAGTGTCACGGCAAGGAGACACAACTGTTCGCGACCGTTCTTGACAGTTCGAGAGAATGACTTGGCCTCCCATGTTGACGGACATGAAACCCGTCGGACGTTTGTGGGACATAATCGAAAGAACAGAATCTTTTAGCTATTCACATAATAAAGTGAATTAATATTTCACTTGTTTAGTTTGATGAGCATTCTGCCAGAGCAACTAAGGAACCCAAATTTATTGCCAGATGAATGTAACTTTGATCCGCTCACAAGAAAGTTAAAGTGTGTGACGAAAATATTCACTTGTGACTGATGAACTTGTGTAACACTTTGACGAATCTGTGAGAGTAGGTTCACAATTTCCGATGTGTCTGATCATGTGTCTCAGATTTCGAGGAACACCCTCAATGACACTGTCGGTGAGAGGCTAGGTTACATTAAGTTTGTGCATGGTGGATGTCAAAATATCTAACTAATATTCATAAAACTTGAAGAAGGTGTTCGGCCTTAACATTAATTCAGTGCTTCCATGAAGAAGGGGATGCATTCCGGAACTGAACAGTCGTGAGGACGAGACAAGCCTGCACTACGTGAACCCCGAATTTAAGAAACTGTCCAAACACTTGAAGTACACTCATTTTCCGAATAGTCACCAAACTTCAAGAAGACACTGTGAAACCACAGAAGTTTGTCACAGTTTTTCCGAGCTGTAGTGGAACTTTGGCAACATATTTCATAAGAATAAGGCATCAGGCTTCTGTGGTATCTCAGGTTTCTTGTAAGACACTTACTAGTCTGCGAATGTCATTCCACAACAAACTGCGTGGGAAGAATACCGAAGGACAAATTCCTTAAGATAGTGTGCAAGCGCTAACGGAAAAAGCAAGTCAGATTTTTTGGCTAGAAGAGTTTGCACTGTGTTACCTACAGCCGGGACCATTCACCATACGACTTACATCTCTTCCTCAAGATGGAAACCTTGTATCCTGCTCAGAACTTAATCAGCAGCGATAAGCTCCGCGTAGCAGTCAACAAATGGCTGAAGCACCAGACGGCACAATTTTTTGTGACAGGATACAGAAACTGGTGTAACAATACGATTTTGGTGGCAACTATGTGGAGAAGTTTAGTCTATGATGTCACGCGAAATATTATCCTATCCACTTGTGGCTTTTTTAACAGCTGCTCAGAGATTAATTTATGAACAACACTTTCGGATACTGGGGCCGTTCATCATTGAAAGAGACTGAAAGAAAAAGATATTACAATCCAAGGTAGGACTATGATTGCAGCAGATTACGCTGTACAAAGACAATTCTGGAATCTCTGTGTAGTGTTTTCTTTTATTTTAGTTGACAAACTAGGTTTCCTTAATGTAAAATAAGTGCCGGCCGGAGGGGCCGTGCGTTTCTAGGCGCTACAGTCTGGAACCGAGCGACCGCTACGGTCGCAGGTTCGAATCCAGCCTCGGGCATGGATGTGTGTGATGTCCTTAGGTTAGTTAGGTTTAATTAGTTCTAAGTTCTAGGCGACTGATGACCTCAGACGTTAAGTCGCATAGTGCCCAGAGCCATTTTTTTGGTTAAATAAGTATGTACAGTAACCTACGAACCTGTAGCCGATTGCAACCAAGTTTTATACACTTCGATTTGACAGGAACACCTAGGAAGTCAAGTCGATGTGCGATCACCAAAACTGAAAGTAATAGGAGACGCACACGTGTAATGGGCATAAGCTGCGTACAGTCTACGGTCAGGCAGGTGTAGGCTGACGAAGTGCTGAAACCCAGCTGGAGTTTAATGTCAGCAGGCGGCCGGCATCAGCGGTGCAGCTAATGCGACAATCAAATGCGACCGCCAACGCTCGGGCGGCGCCGTTAACTTTTACTGCGCGCCGTTACAGATTTAACGATGTTTGTATTTTTGCCAGATGCCTTCTAAAGTTTTACGCCGATTCATCTTCACACTCACAGACTTCAGCCGCGTCACCGTTCCATTACTGCGAATGTTTCATTTAAATTAAATTACGAACTGTAAGGTCAGAGAACAAAGGGAAGAGAAAGTACTTGAAGGTCTCTCGGGAATGCAGCCGGGTTGACTGGTCGTTGTAGAACGAATTTTCGACGGCGTAACGTGCCATCATCATCAGGTTACTCCTGTTGACTGACGTCCTAGGCCGCTGGGTGGTGTGGTATATATACATGTCGCCTCTCCCCTCCACTGACTCCGTGTATGGACCGAGGGATGTGCAGGCCGCGGTGGTGGGGTTAGCTCGCGCTGACGAGAGGACTGATGGGCGTCAGTACGCATGCCGCCTTCGGCGGGTGTGGTGTTCCGTTTCCGCTGCTCCTGTAGAACTTTTATTGCTGGATTCCACGCTTGGCTGAGTTGAAATCCGTTGTCCTTGTTAATAAGGATCTCGTGCAACCGGATTTCAATTGCCTCCTTGTATACACAGACCCAAAAGCGGGATGTGTTGTGCAGGACTTCTGTGTTCTCGTATTTCATACGATGATTTGTCTCGAGGCAATGTTCTGCGATTGCAGATTTTGTAGGCTGTTGGAGATCGGTGTGCCGTTCTCTTTCAACTTTCCTAGATCGTGCGAATGGTTTGTCCACATATGCTTTCCCACACTCGCACGGTATGAAATAAACTCCAGATCTCAGGAGTTCTAAATCGTCCTTCACTGTCCCTACAAGGGACTTGATCTGTGGCGGCGGGCGGTAGACGCATTTGATGTTATCACGTCCTAGAATCCTGCCTACTTTTCCAGATACGTGGCTCGCGTATGGTATGTAGGCTGTCGGTTTCGGTGGTTCATCATCAGGTGTCGGCTTTGGTGTGGTCTTCTGCTTGAAGGAACGTCGAATTTGGCGATCATTATAGCCATTCTTCTGGAACACATCTTTCAGGTGGTATAGCTCCGGTTTTAAGCTTTCTTCCTCGGAGATCACACGAGCCTGGTGAAGCAATGTATTTAGTACTCCTTTCCTTTGTGACGTGTGATGACAGCTGGAATCGTGAAGGTACAGATCAGTGTGGATTGTCTTCCGTTAGGCGCTGTGTCTCAGTGTTCCATCAGGCTTTTTCCGTACCAGAACATCCAAGTATGGTGGCTGCCTGTTTTCCTCCACCTCCATAGTGAACTGAATTTTGGGGTGGATGGAGTTTAGATGTTGTAAGAACAGTTGGAGCTTCTCTTCCCCGTGAGGCCAAATGACGTATGTGTCGTCAACATATCTCTAGAAGACTATTGGTTTAAGTGGTGCTGATGATGAAACGTTACGCCATCGAAAATTCGTTCTACAACGCTCCGTCAACCTGGCAGCATGCTCGAGGGACCTTCAAACATCTCATCCGCCGGGAAAATCTACTAACACACAGAACAGGAAGTAGGTGATGAGATGGAAGATATGACAGCGCAAGAAGAAATGGTGAGAAACTGATAGGCCTAAGATTAGTCGATATGAATTCAGAAATAATACCACGATCAACTAACGTTAATGCTTTAACAGCCAATCCCAAAGACAAACTACTGCCTCGTCCCAAAAAATCTTAACACTAAATCACCCAAAGCATAAGACTTCACTTCTTATGTTTTTCAAGGCCGGGGTAATGAACAACCAAATCATTCAAACAATCAATGTAAAGGTGAAATAGCCTCGTATTATGACGTATTAATTTGCCCTTTCAGGCTACAGTAACTAGTGTTCAATTACAAAATATCAACGTATACAAATTCAGGCCTCAGTCCCGTCAGTGAGGTAGGTCAGTCACTCTTATATCCTGGTGAGATACCATGACGCCGCAGCTCCTAACTGTCCACTGACTGTAGAAATCCAAGAAGCCACATCTATAACAGACTGAGATTGGCCACAAGGAAGCAGCAACTCAAAGGATCAAAATCAGTCACAGACATGAATAACAAGACAACAGATTTATCAGGCTTTGGTAGGTACCTAAGAAAATTTTGGACGAAAGTGGACACGAGTGGCTGCGAGCGCTGCCACGAAGACAACTAGCACGGAGTAATGACACGAGTACAAAAACGCAGCGCAATGGCTTAACCGCGAGAATAAATAAACCTGGCACACCGGTATAGGAAACCCAAGGAAGAACTCAGAGCCACCAGAAAGCCAACGCATGCATCCAAGCCAACGTCCGTATTCGAAAAATTTGGCATACATATCATTAAAACACTTAAAATCACTGTAAGGTATTAGAACCCGAGATCAGGCAATAATTTATCACACATGACACAGGTTTAAATCTGTGCTACTCTTTCGTTGATCGAGAAATCTTTAATGGCAAATGATACCTTCACCTGTGTAGCTTAACCTTAGATCTGTGCAAGGAACCAAGTAAAACAGTAGGGTAACAGAACAAAATCCAAAATAACCTTTCGATTAATCTGGAGGTACCCAGACTCCCAGTGGCATATGGAGATGTAGTTGGCCCAATGATTTCTTCCTTCAAAATTTTGTTCACCATCCGTCGTAACGCCTTCATCTTCAGTCGTGAAATCCGATATTGGGGTTGCCTAACTGCAGTATCATTGGCTAGCCGTATCTTATAACTGTCTCTACTGGTGCTGGCTAATTTATTGGTCGAAACTTCAAGAAACTACGAACTTTCAACAGGCCCTCAGCCTCCCCACTGAATAAATGACTCACGCCAAAGTCTGAACTCTCCACAGCTATATTACTAACTCCAGTCACAACTTGACATGAACATAATCTGAATTAATTGTCAGCTTTTTTTTTTAAAGTCATAAGTCTTCTGACTGGTTTGATGTGGCCCGCCGGGAATTTCTCTCCTGTGCCAATCTCTTCATCTCAGACTAGCATTTCCAACCTACATCGTCAATTATCTGCTGGATGGAATCATTCCTCTACAGTTTTTGCCCTCTGCATCTACCTACAGTACCATGGAAACCAATCCCTTATGTCTTAACAGGTGTCCTGTTATCCTGTCTCTTCTCCTTGTCAGTGTTTTCCACATATCCCTTTGCTCTCCGAATCTGCGCAGAGCCTCCTCTTTCCTTACCTTACCAGTCCACCAAATTTTCTGAATTCGTCTATAGCACCATATCTCAAATGCTTTGTTTCATAACCTTACAATTCTGTGCTCCAAAGGAATAGTATCACAAAATTCTTCCAGAAATTAAGGCTTATGTTTGATACTAGTTACTTCTCTTAGACAGGAATGCCTATTTTTATCGGTGCTAGGTTGCTTTTGGTATCCTCCTTGCTACCGGCCGCTGTGACCGAGTGGTTCTAGTCGCTTCAATCCGGAACCGCGTTGCTGCTACGGTCGCCGGTTCGAATCCAGCATCAGGCACGTATGAGTGTGATGACCTAAGTTAGTTTTTAGTAGTTCTAAGTCTAGGGGGCTGATGACCTAAACAGCTAAGTCCCATAGTGTTCAGAGCCATTTGAACCATTTTTGAACCTCAGATGTTAAGTCCCATAGTGGTTACAGCCATTTGAACATTTTCGTTTCCTTGCTGCATCCGTCATTGGTTGCTTTACTGCCAGAGTAGCAGAATTCCTAAACCTCGTCTACTTCGAGATCATCGGTTTTGATGTTCTCGCGGTTCCCATTTCTGCTACTTCTCGTTACTTTCGTCTTTCTTCGGTTTACTCTCAGTCCATATTCTGCAATCATTAGACTGTTCATTCCATTCCGCAGGTCATGTAATTTTTCTGCATTTTCACTCTGGATAGTAATAGCATCAGCGAGTCGTATCATTAATGCACTTTTACCTTCAATTTTAATTCCACTCCTCAACCTTTCTTTTATCCCATCATCGCTTCTTCGACGTACAGGTTGAACAGAAGGGGCAAAAGGCTACATCCCTGCCTTACCTCACTTTTATAACGAGCATTTCGTTCTTGGTAGTCCTCTCTTATTATTCCCTGTTGGTTCTTGTACATAGTGTATACCGAGCGAGGTTGCGCAGTGATTAGCACACTGGACTCGCATTCGGGAGGACGACGGTTCAATCCCGTCTCCGGGCATCCTGATTTAGGTTTTCCGTGATTTCCCTAAATCGTTTGAAAGGGCACGGCCGATTTCCTTCCCAATCCTTCCCTAACCCGAGCTTACGCTCCGTCTCTAATGACCTCGTTGTCAACGGGATGTTAAACACTAACCACCACCACATAGTGCATATTACCCGTCTCTCCCTAAAGCTTACCCGTATTTTTCAAAGAATTTCGAATATTATGCACCAATTTATATTCTCGAACGCTTTTTCAAAGTCGATAGATCCTATGAGCGTGTCTTGATTTTTCCTTTAGTCTTGCTTCCATTATCAACCGCAAGGTCAGAAGTGCCTCTCTGGTGCCTTTGCAATAATATGCAGCACCTACGTCCCCCATGTGTTCGGCTGTGGGGTACACCGGCCACCCCAATGTTCCCCGCAAGCGAGATCCATCAGTTGACGCACCTCTAACGTTTAACTCCTACACAACTTGTTTACTTTGGAGATGGGTCAAGCCTAGACACTTTCTAGGTAGCGAGTGAGTGGTTCTCTCCACCTTCAACACATTTTCGACACATCAGAGTTCTCCACACAAGTTGCAGATATCAAACTGAATAAAACTATCATTGTTGCTGCAACAACTAACAATGGGACTCAGAATCCAATCAAGCTCTGCTACCAAACTGATGCTTATATGAAGGCTAAACGACGTAAGATGCAGGCCAAATTGCCGTGGAGTGGAAGGGACAATTTAAAAACAGGGCTGCACTCCCACATGGCAATAAAATGCAACTTCTCCAAAATCTACCTAATGGGAAATAGGGAAATAGAATACCACGATTGACAAAATATCGCAAGGTATACAAATTTAGACCTGACTCCTGTCAGTAAGGAAGCCCAGTCACTCTCGTCTCCAGGAGACATACCATGACGGTGCAACATAGACTACTGACTGCAGACATCCAAGAAGCATAAGAGACTAAGATTGGCCATCAGGGAGCGGCAAGAGAATGGATCAAGTTCAGTTAGAGGCATACGTAACAAGACAACTGATTTATCAGGCTTTGGTGGGTACCTAAGGAAATCCAGGGCGATAGAGGACACAAGCGTTAGGGAGGGCAGCCACACGGTGAAGAGTCACACGAACAACTAGCAGACAATAACGACAGCAGTACAAAACGCAGCGCAATGGATTAACAGAGCGAATTAATAAACCGAGCAGAACGGTGTAGCAAACAGAGGGAAGAACTCATAGCAGCCTGCAAGCCAACGCATATATCCAGCCCAATGGCAGAATTCGAAAAATTTTTGGTACACGTTATATCAAAATACTCTAGCTCTCTCTTGCCCTTTAAAAGATAATGCTAGCCTATATAGTAGAACAACCAAAGGTTCGGCAAGAATTCATCGTTCATGACACAGATTTCAATCTGCCTTAACAGTAACCACTAATTAGTTTTATCAAACTACCTTTAATTGCCAAATTTATTCTCTCCTGTGTTGCTATTGTTGATCCTTTTAGTGTATAATTGCTAGAAACTTTAATTCCGTGATAGGATAACCACGCAATAACGAGACCAGTAAAGATCAGCCACTAATTCAACAAACTAACACAGTCACGAAAGGCTGCTCACCACCGTAACTTAGTTCAAATTAGGAACATGACAGGCAGCTGCGGCACATTACCGCATTAGAGAATCCAATTTAAGTTCTCAGAACGTGAGACAATCTGTATGAAATATATTGCACTTGCAACATAACGCTCTCATGCGCTCAGTTGGGAAAGCAACCAGCCATTAGTAACGGTGGAGGTAGGGAATTACCGTCCGGTGGAACGCAGTCGTCGCTTCTCAGAGGCGACGGACGCAGCTCGTGGTCTAGTGGCTAGCGTTGCTGCCTCCTTATCACGCCGTCCCGGGTTCCATTCCCGGCCGGGTTGGGGATTTTCTCTGCCCATGGACTGGGCGTCGGTGTTATCCTCATCATTTCATCATAATTATTATCTTACGTGACAGAGGCTAGATTGGACTTTGTAAAAATTGGGACTTTCTATGATCGCTGATGCCCACACAGTTGACCGTTCCACAAGCCAAACATCATCACCATTGCCTTGCACGAAGAAAACTATTTTGAAATTGATCCTGTATAGCTATGTCATAGGTGAGGGGATATTAACCGTTATTTGGCCACACAGTTTAGATATATCTCATTAATTTATTGTTCTGTCAAATATTTATTTTAAAATTTTTAGAGGTCTGTTGTACAGGGAGAATATTCTTTATTTGAGACTGTGGTTAAGTGCAGTCACTTCATGACTATGGTTTGCCTGTAAATTTTCTTGCAATTTTAATTTAAATTGTCTATGAGATGCAATGTTGCAGTAGGGCTGATTGAGTACCCCCGATTACTTTTGCTGGAGGATGAAGTCAGCTCTTGAAATTCTCACTGATTGGTATATGAAATCTGTTATTTATTGTAACTTCTACAACCTGTTAATTCGTGTGACTGTTAATTGAGTTCTGAACTGAAACAAGGATTGTATAACTACGAATACTGCTGTGGCCGTACGTTTTTGGGTTACCCATTTCACTTCAAAGCGTCTTGGGCTGCACCTTGTGTCGTTTTATCTCAGAAAGAAAGATATTAGCTGAAGACTTTTGAATAGAAATCATATTTTTTGCTTATCTTGACTAAATGAAGTACCGATCGAGGTGCAGTAGTGGTTAGCACACTGGTCTCGCATTCGGGAAGACAACGGTTCCAACCCGGGTCCAGCCATCCTGAATTAGGTTTTCCGTAATTTCTTCAAATCGCTTAAAGCAAATGACGGCATGGTTCCGCTCAAAGGGCACGTCCGACTTTCTTCCCCATCCATCTCTAGTCCACTGGGACCGATGACCTCGCTGATTGGTCCCTTCCCCCAAATCAACCTATCAACCAGCTTGCCACTAGGGCCCCCATTCGGCAGTAACAGCGATTTAATAGTCTTACAAACTGTAGGCGAAGTGTCTGTAATGCTGTTGTCCGCAGCTCGTGGTCTAGTGGCTAGCTTTGCTGATTCTGGCTCACGGGGTCCCGGTTCGACTCTCGGCCGGATTTTTCTTTTGTCTGGGGACTGGGTGTTCGTGTTGTCCTCATCATTCATGAATGTGACGAAATTGGACTGTGCAATGTTTGGGACTTTGCGCTGGGGCTGATAACCGCGCAGGTGAGTGTCCCTCAAACGAGACATCATCATCTAATGTTTTTTGTTCTTCAGTGATCGCGACTGATTGCCACGATCGCCAGTGTGGAAGATGGTATTAGCTAATGCGTGGACAGCAACTGTCTCCAAAGAACACAACTCTTTCTTGCCTTGGCAGATGACGGTTTGGGATACGTATTTCCGTTTGCAGTTTATTTTTCTGCTTTATACTGAAACACACTGGAGGTTTTATACGGTTCCAGGAGAAAAATAGATGGTGGATGGATATCCGTATCCGAAATAACCTTCCAACGGACAATATAGCGTAGCATTGATGGGAGACAAGACTTTGTCTACGCACCAGGTAGCTCCATCTTCTCCACTGGGGCTCATGTAGGTCAGTCCCGGTCGTTGAACAACAGACTACATTGGGAGACGCCCCGCCTACGGTCCATAAGCGTGCAAAGTCTCGTTTATTGCTGAAGGAGTTAGCTAGTGGCAAGAAGTAACACCTACAACTTCGACGCCCTGCAGCGTCGTTGGATGACCTACATCTCTAGTTCCTGTATTCAGATTGTTCCTCGCGACAATCTCCAAAATAGTTTTAACCTTGTTGTAACTCTTGAGTAAAACCTCGTGATATTCCTACGGCTGTAGGCATCTGAAATGAGGGAGTGCGTAATATCCTGCAAAGAGATCTGGCTGTAAGTAAGCTCTGTGTGAGGTAGGAGAAAACGAAAAGCATATGCAGTTCGACATTTCACACATTGTCTGGCGATGTTTGATCACAATCTGCAAGACGTTCTGCGGCAATTTGTGACAGTTGATGAAACCTGTATTCATTGTTGCACACCAGCGTCAGACCGCAATCGAAACTAGCCTGGCGAATGTAACAAAAGAAGGCTAAGACCATTTTGTCGGCTGGTTAGGTGTTGGTTACTATTTTTTGGTATTTCTGAGGAATAATCATGATAGATTACTTGAAAAAGGAAGAACCATAACTGGACCCTATTACCGGTCTTTAAAATGGAAAGAAACAGTCTCGACTGCCAAAAATGTTTTTTAAGTTACCATTTCTGGTCTATTTTAGTCCATCTTTAGACCTCATGCCATAATGGTAGGTAATCTCAACAAAAGCAGAAAAAAGTTCCTTGCAGTCAAGATAGGTTATGTTCATTTTGAGGTAATAAAAAATACCGTTACTCTCCAAGAGAAATGTTCTCAAAAAGTATCTATTATGGATCATTTAAGATTTGAGTTGACTAAAAAAATAACTATGGTAAACATGCGTAATTGGGCTTTGAAATGCTTCTTCATCCACTCTATTCACCAGACTCTAACCCAAGTGACTTATTGCTTGCTGGAAAGAAATATTCATTAAGAGAGGACCTATTAATCGCAGTCAACGACTATTTTACAAAGTTTGACTGATGGGTTGAAAAACCTGGAGGATAGATGGGCCAAGTATATACCCCTCAAAGAAGACTCTGTCGCTGAGTAAGGTGGCTTGTTTATGAAGCACACACTTTTCCTTCCTTTTTTTTAAGAGTCCTATCAACCATCTACGTAACTTAATGGTATACATCATTTTAAACATTTCACACAACACTGCACTCATTGTCAATGGAATCAGGTTATAGCGGAACTATGTTGACTGTTAACAGTTCAAAACATAGTGTTGACACCTTTTGTCTGCGGAAGTCTGCCATGTTATTCGTCATTGCAGGAGGTCTCACGAGAGCTATTTCGCCCCTCTCCCTAGGATTTCTCAATCATTGCAGTGGGATTTTCGAATGATCTGCACCTACTTGATACGGTGGAAGTAAAGTGTTAGAAGTCGTTGTCTGTTGCTGTGCCTATTTCATTATGACTCCGGAACAATGGAATAATTCTCTATAATTGGTCGCAATAGTGTTTTCTATGTCATTTGATTTAAAGATTGATTTCTTTTTCCCACAACCCTTCCAACAAGTCAAAATATTCAAAGTTCTTTACATTGTTGTTGTTGTGGTCTTGAGTCCTGAGACTGGTTTGATGCAGCTCTCCATGCTACTCTATCCTGTGCAAGCTTCTTCATCTCCCCGTACCTAATGCAACCTACATCCTTCTGAATCTGCTTAGTGTATTCATCTCTTGGTCTCCCTCTCCGATTTTTACCCTTCACGCTGTCCTCCAACACTAAATTAGTGATCATTTGATGCCTCAGAACTTGTCCTACCAGCCGATACCTTCTTCTGGTCAAGTTGTGCCACAGACTTCTCTTTTCCCCAATCCGATTTAATACCTACTCATTACTTTTGTGATCTACCCATCTAATCTTCAGCATTCTTCTGTAGCATCACATTTCAAAAGCTTATATTCTCTTCTTGTCCAAACTATTTATTGTCAATGTTTCACTTCTATACATGCCTACATTCCATACAAATACTTTCATAATGACTTCCTGACACTTAAATCTATACTCGATGTTAACAAATTTCTCTTCTTCAGAAACGCTTTCCTTGCCATTACCAGTCTACAGTTTACATCCTTTCTACTTCGACCATCGTCAGTTATTTTGCTTCCCAAATAGCAAAATCCCTTTACTACTTTAAGTGTCTCACTTCCTAATCTAATTCCCTCAGCATCACCTGACTTTATGCGACAACATTCCATTATCCTCGTTTGCTTTTGTTGATGGTCATCTTATATCCTCCTTTCAAGACACTATCCATTCCGTTCAACTGCTCTTCCAAGTCCTTTGCTGTCTCTGACAGAATTACAATGTCATCGGCGAACCTCAAATTTTTTATTTCTTCTCCATGGATTTTAATGCCTACTCAGAATTTGTCTTTTGTTTCCTTTACTGCTTGCTCAATTTACAGATTGAATAACATCGGGGAGACGCTTCTACCCTGTCTCACTCCCTTCCCAACAACTGCTTCCCTTTTAAGCCCCACGACTCTTATAACTGCCATCTGGTTTCTGTACAAATTGTAAATAGCCTTTCGCTTCCTGTATTTTACCCCTGCCACCTGTACAATTTGAAAGAGATTATTCCAGTCAAAATTGTCAAAAGCTTTCTCTAAGTCTGCAAATGCTAGAAATGTAGGTTTGCCTTTTCTTAATCTAGCTTCTAAAATAAGTCGTAGGGTCAGTATTGCCTCACGTGTTCCCATACTTCTATGGAATCCTAGCTGATTTTCCCCAAGGTCGGCTTCTACCAGATTTTCCATTCGCCTGTAAAGAATTCGTGTTAGTATTTTGCAGCTGTGGCTTATTAAACTGATTGTTCGGTTATTTTCACATCTGTCAACACCTGCTTTCTTTTGGATTGGAATTATTATATTCTTCTTGAAGTCTGAGGGGATTTCGCCTGTCTCATAAATCGTGCTCACCAGATGGTTGAGTTTTGTCAGGACTGGCTCTCCCAAGGCCGTCAGTAGTTCCAACTGGTATGTTGTCTACTCTGGGGGCCTTGTTTCGACTCAGGTCTTTCAGTGCTCTGTCAAAGTCTTCATGCAGTATCGTATCTCCCATTTCATCTTCATCTACATCCTCTTCCATTTCCATAATATTGTCCTCGAGTACATTGCCCTTGTATAGACCCTCTATGTACTCCTTCCACCTTTCTGCTTTCCCTTCTTTGGTTAGAACTGGGTTTCCATCTGAGCTCTTGATGTTCATACAAGTGGTTCTCTTATCTCCAAAGGTCTCTTTAATTTTCCTATTGTCAGTATCTATCTTACCCCTAGTGAGATAAGCCTCTACATCCTTACATTTGTCCCCTAGCCATCCCTGCTTAGCCATTTTGCTCTTTCTGTCAGTCTCATTTTTGAGACGTTTGTATTCCTTTTTGCGTACTTCATTTACTGCATTTTTATATTTTCTCCTTTCATCAATTAAATTCAATTTTTCTTCTGTTACCCAAGGATTTCTACTAGCCCTCGTCTTTTTACCTACTTGATCCTCTGCTGCCTTCATTACTTCATCCCTCAAAGCTACCCATTCTACTTCTACTGTATTTCTTTCCCCCATTCCTGACAATTGTGCCCTTATGCTCTCACTGAAACTCTGTACAACCCCTGGTTCTTTCAGTTTATCCAGGTCCAATCTTCTTTAGTTCCCACCTTTTTGCAGTTTCTCCAGTTTTAATCCACAGGTCATAACCAATAGAGTGTGGTCAGAGTCCACATCTGCCCCTGGAAATGTCTGACAATTTAAAACCTGGTCCCTAAATCTCTGTCTTACCATTATATAATCTATCTGATACCTTTTAGTATCACGTTATAATGACATTACTTACTGTCCCACTTCTGTCTCGAGGACTGTTAACGCTTACAACGAAAATAACACATAAAGGAAACAGTACTATCGACTTGGTGTTCTGTAAAGGAGGAATCTTGAATCTAAACAAGTAAGGACTATGGTTCGTAGTAGTTACTCCCATAACGAGACGTATCCCAACGAAGACAAACTTCCATATCGAAAAACTACAAGTGGACAAAATATATACTCCCATAACATACAGCAAAATATAATAGAGCCAAACGAACATGACATCGAAAGAGTGATTCAGTAATAGGGAAAGACAATCTTAAGGACGCCCTGAAAATATTAAGAAAGTATATAACAGAATCACGAAAATAAAAAAAGATGAAAACAAGAGCAAAAATGGATTTAAAAGGAATACTACTGTGAAAGGAAAGAGACACTGCAGAAACTATTACATACCTGAAACACATAAACAAAAGGCGGATTTAACTGCGAATGCAGAAAATAGAGCGAAATACAAACTTATAATTGATAGGTAAGGTAATTTATCGAGGAAGGGATATAAAAGTTCACTATGGACGCAAATTCAGAGCCATTCACTGCAATGCGGAAAAACGTCTCACATATAACAGCTAAAATTTGTGTGAATCAATGTGAAATACATCTCTGAGAAATGTAGCTTCACCTTTAAATAATATGAGATAAGAAATTGAATCAATAGGGTAAAAACTTCGAATTAACAGAAGCTACAGGACCCGCACAAGTAAAAAAAGATGCAAGAACCAAGAAAGCATCCGGTCCTGACAATATATGGAAAATCTGAAAAGACCCCTTCGACAACTTAGAGAAACGTTATAAGGATTTGATGAACAAGTGCTTGGAGACGGGAAACATTCCTGAAAGTTGTGGAAAGGCGACAATAAGGGTTATGTTCAAAGGGAAATGTGGCATCTCCGGAACAATAAGGATCTTGTACAAATGAAAGAGTGACATCTCCAGATATGTTCAGAATAGATGTGCTAGAAACACTTGCTTCAGAATATTTACCAAAATACTCCACAAGAGACTACATAACGCATTCGAGAGAAAAATCCCCGTATACCAATTTTTCATTATGGGGGCTAGAGCACGGTATAGGGTGCTAAATACTTAATGGGCCACATAGTAGATACAATGAAGCACCAAGTAGGATAGTATTAATCAGTTTTCGCTCATCTCAGGAAAGCGATGGAGTCAGTAAACAGAGAAAAACTAATAATTAAACTGAAAAGAATGACCACAGATAGGGCCCCACTAGAGAAAACAACCGAGATATGCTTTAAACGAAATCTAAATCAAATAATCAGTAACGCTGAAGAGTCAAAGAAAATTACAAACATGAATGAGTTCTCCAAGAGGACTCTGAGTCATACGCTGTTAAATATATTTACAGGAGCTACGAAAAACATGATACAGAAACATAATCATAAAGCATGTTAACAGGATCAGCAGTATGAAAGGACATACAGAAGGCACCAAAAAGACTCTTGGGCACAGTAAAATCACCCAAACGTAAACCAAGTGAAGAGAATTCATGTTACATTCAAAAAGGTAGGAGAAACATGACTCAATCACAGAATTTCTCTTTATAATGAACTACTAACATTAGTAGCAAAAACTAAATACCTATTAATTACATTACAGTTTAACCTACATCTTTTGATATTCATATTCGGGAAAGAGCAGCAGCCGTCAAAGCCTCATGCAATAACTGAAAATAGCCAGTGTATCGATAAGAACAGCGATGGCACTATTCACGGCACCAATGGTGCCAGTCATAGCGTATGGAATAGACATTATATGAGACAAATTTATGATCAGCGATATGAGAAGAATAGAAGAAATCAATGTGATGTTCACGTAACTGTAGGACTGGGAACAAGAGTACCGTCGCTTCCTCCATGTGTACTTATGGAACACAATTATTTCACAGAGAAAATCAGGTTAGAATACTGCCCACACTCAACAAAAACATATCAGCAACTGATTAAAATCGCGGACTGGGTTAAGAACGAGATAAATTTCTATAATACACCAACCATGCTGGTTAACAACTGGTCAGAAGTATGCATGAACCAAAGGAGTTTCACGAAAACTTTCGCAATACATTGGTTTCATCATAAAATATGCCTCATTAACAAATTCTACGAACTGACGGAAGAGCATAAATGTATGTCCGCTAGGTGGAGAAAAGTGTAAAATAGTAGCACGTTGTAACGTGTATGAAGAGAGTAGAAACTGTACCAGACTATAGGAAAAACTATAAACGTATATGGACTTGTACATTAATGCTAAATCTTAGTGCACTTTCCTCATTAATAATAGAATGATTACACAGTTTTACACTTTCAAGATAAATTATAACCGATTTTGTAATGTGATACTATTGGTTTTTTTCTCTTTGTCTTACATTTACACACAAAGAGAGCTCCCAGTCACCATAGCAAGTGGAAGCTTTGTGCAGTTTCTTAAAGTTGTCTCACTACAATGGATTCTTGAATGCAACGGCATCGTCAGGGAAGATGGTTAGAGTGCATCGGACACTGTTTAATAAAGATGGTATGTGTACTGAAAATCTTGGGGCTCTATTACCCATTGCTGCGTTTCACTCGATGTTACTTAAGTTCTTCTGCTGTCTAGTATACCATACGTGGTTACACTATTAAAATGTTGCTTGAGGCAAAATTTTTGCGACCATGCTCAGTATGATCTACTTGCGATTAGAAGCCTTAGTGCCATAAAGTGTCGATCACTTTTCGGAAATCTAAGATGACGGAACATACATTTCCACCTGCTTCTGTTGTTATCAAGGTGTGTATGATTAAACTAGCCTAAGTGATGCTCAAAACACGACACCTGAGCTTAAAAGGCTAGGCACAACGTTTCTAGCAAATGGCTATAGCTGTAAGCTGATCCACACAGTCTTGTCGACGAGTACAACCAATAACGATAAGCAAGAAATAAAAAAGTGCAGCTAGCAGTGAGCTTACCTTATGTGAAAAATTTCACTGGCCGAATAGGCAAACACCTTTGCTGGGTTGGGGTGCAGCCTGTCTTCTATAGAGGTCGCAGGATCCAGGGCGTGGTAGGCTCCACTAAGGACACTGCAGGCGTGTACAAGGTGGAGTGCGAATGTGGAAAGGCATACATCGATGAGATTGGCAGGTCAATAGCAACGCGCGTTCTGGAAAACGTACGGTATATTCGTCTGGGGCAACACAACAAATCAGCAGTGGCAGAACATCAGCAAAATTGCGGAAAAGAAATACAATTCAGCGAAGCCTGCGTGTTGGCCAAACAGCCGGTTATGACGAAACGCAGAATTAGAGAGGCCATCTAAATACTTAAACACCCTAAGTATGTGACTAGAGAGGATGGACTTAGGCTTGCCCCATCTTGGATGCCAGCAGTGAGAGCCTAACAGATTGCACTAACAGGAGGCGCAAGCACTACCGGCGGGTAACTGCCCCGCGCGGCCGACGTCCAGCATTTGATAAACAGCAGCCAACTTCTCATTCGTCGGTGACCGCCAATCATGGCACATAATACAAGAGCCAATAGGCAACAGAGGTTACGCTCTCCCTCCATCGCAGCAAACTATTAAAATAAAGTTCCCTCTCCTTCTTCCTCAAGTGACCAACGAAATCAACTAAGTTTCTAAAATTATGACATAATGGCATGCGCAGTGAACAGTAATGACAACATATAATGGTCACTGCATAGCTAGAACGCACCAGTATACCGAGAAGGAGGCCATTGCAACCGTGGGCGCAACGTTGGTTTTCTCCAGAAGTAGTTTTATACAATATGAGGCGGTACCATACACAGAAAACTTTTACGTCGACTTACTCTGATCGCGGAAGCCTACGCAATTGTACACCACTAGCTCTGTTTCTCAGTAATGGTATTCACAACATCCGTTGGTGGACCCTCTAGTCGAGGAAGTAACATAACTAGCATTCCCAACCTGAGAATAATATGTACTATGGCCGACGGAAGGACTGGCGGACTTCCTGTCATAGGAATGGAAGGGGCAGAGGACAAACCAGCCGAGGAGCTGTGTTCGTGCTCTGGTCTGCAGAACCGAGCCGTTGTGAGAACTACGCTAGCGGAATGCGACCACTTTGTAACTACCGACTCCATCGTGAAACGGAGTGGCTCTAGATATAGGAATCTACCTCACTAGCTTTCACAGTGCATGCTGTCTAAAGATGTTTTGAGAAATTTTGAAAGGAGGGGCGTGTATTAATTAATTCATTGTAGTCTTCAGTGGACTGCTCTGAAACCAATATCCACGCGAGTCTATCGACTACAAACCACTTCTTCTCCGCTTAACTACTGCAACATAAAGAATCATTAATTTACCATAATAAGACTTTGTCGTCCTCCGTAATTTCTACCTTACCCCGCCAAACATTCAGGACACATTTATTCTGAAATTGAGTCGTTTATACCTTTTCTCCAATATTTCATTTTGCACCTCTTCATCAGTTCGCTGCTCCACACACACACACACACACACACACACACACACACACACACATACAAAAAAAAGAAGAATTGAGCATTCCTCCGTAACACCACATTTCATACACTTCCATCTTTTCATCGCCTGAAATGTTCTTCATCGACTATTCCTTTCTTACTAGGCTACACGCCTGAACTATATTCGATTCCAACATAAGTCTCGCTTTTTATGTCACTGATGGAGGTTGGGACGGAAAGGAAAGGTGAGGTAATGAACTTCTTCAGGACTTTATGTGGGACCAGCGGCTATGAGTGAATATACGGGCCAGACTGGGTCTTCAGTCCAGAAGCTCCTAGTTTCTGGGCAGCTGCATTAACTACTGTGCCACCAGGACCAAGGGTTATCACACTTGCGTGGACAATCTGAGTACCCTCTCCGGCTGACTTACCTAGCGCTACCTATCCATAGTCCACGTACATGTTCTCCGTACGTTCTACTTTTCGATTCCCAGTGAAAGTCGAACGTAAATATCATCCGATTTCAAAATTATTCTTTATTTGTTCATCGATGCAAATCATTTGTATGAATGTGTGCTGTCAGCAGCCCAGAGTGGCCGTGTGGTTTGAGACGCCATGAGACGGACTGCGATGCACTCCTGCCGGAGTTTCGAGTATTCTCTCGGGTATCGGTGTGTGTGTTATTCTTAGCACTAGTTACTTCTAGTTATTTTAAGTGGTTTCTAAACCTGGGGACCAATGGTCTAAGCAGTTTGGTCCCTTAGGAATTCGAACACATTTGAACATTTTATTTATTTATTAATTTTCTTTTTGGTGGTGCCACCTCGATGAGCATTTAATCCACAACCTTCAGTTTGGGTGCACATCTACAGTCAACTAGGAGTGGCAATCTAAAATTAGAAAAACATAGGGGACATGGATGAGGACTGCTTATAGACCGCGATAGCTTGGTAGTCCGTGCATTTGCGATAAACACTGTGTGTGGGTGGTGCAATGCTTAAAGCAACTGCCCAGTAAGAAGAGGGTCAATGGTTCGAGTAACGGTCCCTAACACATTTCCTCTCGTCATCGCTGATTTTGCATAAAGTCCTGACGCAGTTCATACCACTAGCTCCTTTCCTTTCCTTTCCTTTCCTTTCCTTTCCTTTCCTTTCCTTTCCTTTCCTTTCCTTTCCTTTCCTTTCCTTTCCTTTCCTTTCCTTTCCTTTCCTTTCCTTTCCTTTTCTTTCCTTTTTCCCCATTCCCACTTCAGTTATATAGTACATATCACCGCAGTGGATTCCGCATAGTATCCGTTCTTGTGAACTTATGCAAAAAAGCAGACACCATGCAGTCATGTAGAAAAAAGCATATTTCTTGTTATTGTCATCCTTCCTTTTATAATCTTCCTACTTCGGCGATCTTCAGTTACCTGTTTTGCAGCCAAGGGAATTATCCTCATCTCCTCATTCTGAACTAACTCCGTGAGTGTCGCGCGATGCTTTTCGATTGTAATCCATGGATTTTGTTTCACTTTTTTATGTGCTAAGTCTGTTTTAAAGACACTACAAAATTCGTTCGACTGGTCTTCCATGCCACTTGACATCTCTATCTATATTATAGCATCATCGGCAAGTGTCATTCTTTTAGTTTCGTCCTCTTGAACTTCGAGTCATTTCCAAATTTATTCATTTTTCTATTGCTGCTTTCTCAATTTGCAGTCCTAATAATCTCTTTAATAGGATAGAACTCAGCCCCTGTCTTCCCCTGTGGAGATACTACACTTGTACATCTGTACTATTGTGGTGGGTGTAGGATTTGTGTTTATGTCGGCTAAAATTAAGCGTTCCCTATGAACTTCATAGTATTCATCCACATACGAGTCTTGTTTCTTTTTATTTTTAGACCTATATCTCTATTACCTGTATCAGGTATCGTGTCATGAAACGCGTAATGGTTGCAGTAATTGTGTATGTCTCATAATGGTTTGGTTTTCAATAGTTCGACGCTATGGCAGACAAAACTAATTTCAATGAAACTGTGGATACAAAGCAAGATATATGTGTTTTTCATTAGAGTATTCTCAATTTTTAACCCTAGAATCATCAAGGAAAAGGAAAAGAGTGAGAACGTAAATTGCAAACGTTTTGATAGTGTTTGGTTGTTAATTATATTCCTAAGTAGTTTTACCTTTTGTAACCGTATATGGCGTGATTCTAAAGTATTTCCTTGGCATTAGTGCCGACTCTTAGCGTAGTAACTGTCTGTTACTTGACTAACGACCCTACAAACCCATTTCTGCATCGCCCAACAGCTAATAATCCACTGATTTTCGTACCTAGACTACCTACTGCAGTGTAAAGTGCACGTGAAGTAATTATCTTTCTCAGGCAGTTATGCAAGTGTAAGGTAACCACGACAGTGATTTTTGCTCTCTCAGGTTTCAATAACGTTGGTTTTCTTTAACTGTAGATGTGTAGACCAGACTTACTCCGATCATAGAGTTTTTTGTTTGATACTGTGCACACGCCAATGCACATACACAGCCCGCTGCAACCAATGTAAATTCGGCACGGAGTGAGACGTGACATAAATGTTTGTTAAGGGTCGCTGTGTAACTGTTCTGTCGCTGAGTGCTAACTTCATATACTGGGTGATGAAAAAGTCAGTAAAAATTTGAAAACTTAATAAACCATGGAATAATGTAGATAGAAAGGTAAAAATGTACACACATGCTTGGAATTACATGAGATTATATTAGAACAAAAAAAGTTCAGAAAATGTTCGACAGATGGCGCTGGACAGCAAAACATCAGTGACAGGTGACAGGTACGTTGATATGTTACAGAATCGCATCATCCCCAGCCTGGCTGATAAACACCTGCTGGAACGTACGGTGTTTATGCAGGATGGCGCTCTACCCTATATTGCTAGACGCATGAAAGATCTCTTGCGAGCGTCATTTGGTCATGAACGTGTGCTCAGCGGCCATTATCGTCATGCTTGGCCTCCCAGGCATCCGGACCTAAATCTGTGCGATTATTGGCTTTGGGTTTACCTGAAGTCACAAATGTATCGTGATCGACCGACATCTCTAGGGATGCTGAAAGACAACATCCGACGCCAATGCCTAACCATAATTCCGGACATGCCTTACAGTGCTGTTCACAGCATTATTCTTCGACTACAGCTATTGTTAAGGAATGATGGTGGACATATTGAGCATTTCCTGTAAAGAAAATCATCTTTGCTTTGTCTTACTTTGCTATGCTAATTATTGCTATTCTGATCAGATGAAACGCCATCTGTCGTTCATTTTTTGAACTTTTGTATTTTTTCGGTTCTAATAAAACCCCATGACATTCCAAGAATGTGTGTCAATTTGTACCTCTCTATTTACATTATTCCGTAATTTATTCAGTTTTCAAATTTGTACTGACTTTTTGATCACTCGGTATGTGAAAGTGGTTGGAAAGAAAGACATTTTCCTAACATACGAGCTATGCGGGAATAGTTGTTAAAAGAGCTCAATTGTGAATGTGACGCAAGTGCTTCTAGTGATGGAAGTGATTCTGAAGCTGGTGTTGAGCAGCAGTTATGGTGAACGGCAAAACTGACCAGTCTACCGAATCTGCAAACAGCGATGAAAGAGTACAGTCGCTGACGGTAAGAGTGGTTATTATTTGGACACAGGTGTTCCTAATAGTTAAAGCCTGCTAACTGCTCATAACTTTGTAGTCCATATTCCAAGAGTGTAGAAATAATGAATCAACGGATCCATGAATAATTGAGAACACCTCAAAATATTCGTGTAATATGTGCAGTGCATTAAACGAATAGCACCCTCACCTAATTAAGCTACAAATAAAGTTTTAAAATCCGGATCGCTTTAGGGTTCCTTCACTGAAAAATTTCGTTACAGTTTGTACTTGGTTTAGAGTTTTACAGTTATAAATACTCATACTGATTGAAGAAGTACGTGAAGAAAGTGAGATATAACGAGCTTACAGCAAGAGAACGCAATATCATTAAAAAAAAATTGTTTTCAGAAAATTTGTGCAGCAAATTATTGAGAGTCACTGTGATCTTGGCATACATTTCGTGCGGCAATTTCAGAGGTGTGCGATACTAGGATTAAGATCCTGGCCACGTAATTAGGACACCAAACGCAATCTCCACCACTCTCCTTGCTCCAGACAACATATAACTGAACACTCTTTCAATGTAACCTTTAAAAGTTTTCATGGTATATTCATTTAATGCGAATGCCCTGTCAGCCAAGAAGTAAGAAACTTCTGTTGCATGTTTTACGTGCAGAAGACGTGAATGTTTTTTATTTTTTTTTTTTTAAAGACACCGCCATCAGATACCCCGCACTGAAAGCCAACATCCACATAAAGAAATCTGTAGTCCTCATCCACTACATACACTAGAACAAATAAGACAATACTGAAAAAATACTTGTAGTTATAGTATTCTGTACCTGAATTCGTGGGTGCTTGAAACATGATGTGTTTTCCGTCCACAGAACCTACAGCATCTGAAAAATCACACCTCTTCTCAAAGTGGAGTGCAGTAAGTAACCGTTCTAGTCCCTCTTGTTCTGAACTCGGAAACTGTAACAAAAAATTTAGATGTAGCTCTGTAAGGTTTTATTTTTAGGAATGTGAAACGTCACACAGCGATCAACGTTTATCGTTGGAGTAGTAGAATGAGCGTACGGCAACTGAAGGAGTAACTGCTTCTAGGTCACCAGAAGCACCTCCACCAAAGAGGCGACTAAAATCTCACAAGTGGATCAAAGCTCATCTATACAACGAAGTTAGACAAAGCTAGTGGAAACATTCGATACGTTGAAAACATGTGCCACGGACCCCTATTTCTCATGGTGAAAGTACTATCAATTACCTGAGGAGAAACGATCTAAGTGGATTCGCACAAATGAACTATGCGTTTATGAACGTAGTTTTTGATGCTAATATAGAAAAATATTCGTACAATTAATTATGCGGAAGAAAACACATAGTAACCTTCGTTCGTCGTGTTTCTGCTAAAAATTACGTGCTCAAAAACAAAGGAAACGCTACTTTACCATCCACAAACCTTCTAGAGATACCTGGATAATCGTTTAAGTAAACTGCGTAAATGTGCCCAATAAGAATTTGATTCATATTTCGTTCTGTGGTTACAATGTCTTGTTTCACTTATCTTCATACAGCGTGAACATTAATAATCCAGCAAAGTGCAGGGACCAAAGGAGGAGGAGCAAAAATGGTCCTATGAACTGTGTTGGGAAATAAATCATTGCTATGGTAGGTGGCGTTAACGAATGACAGTTCTCCTGTGAACACGTGTCGTGGGTTCCTTGTGAGCTGCTGGCTGTGTGACTGGAGCAGCGTACTGTGAGCAGCAGAACGGTCGGAAACAAGCCGAGATGGTGTTTGTGTACAGCCAGGCAGATGAAACGGCCGAGACGCTGCAAGGTTATAACAAAGCAAGTAGCCTCATAGACACCAGTCACAACATTTCAAGCTCTTTTTGGGCGTCTGTGTGATCATGGGGAGTTTCACATAGATAAACGTGCAGGGAACCGATGACCTTGGGGTACGCGAGATCATGAGGGCTGATTACTACAGGATACTGAGACGAATCCTAGTACGAGCAACAGGCCCGTCATCGTGTTGTAAACCAAAGTAAGATTAAGCGTATCCTGTATGACAACCGATTACATCCCATAGAGGCCACTTTGAATATATGGAGTGACCTGGATGCGATGCAGCTCTATAACATGTACCGGGACGATTTGTTGTCATTGCATGCCCACTATCCATTTCTGGATGAATGTTCGTTCATAGCACCGTTTTTCCTCTACTTCCAGCTAGGAATCTGTCCCCGTAAGTTGTTGGTTTTGTTAATGCTCGCGGTGTACATTCATTCGGGGCCTCGATGATGGTATCACCAACCTCAGATACAGTTTTTGATAAAAAAAAATTTCGAGACACGGGAAAATTTTTTACAAACTTGCATAGTAGTCTCCTATGGCTAAGAATCACAAACAAACTGATAACCTTCTCGAAACCGGGAGTTTATGTTTCTTACATTTGGCTCCATAATTGCGTTTAATTGTTCGAAATCATGTAACGGCAATCGAGTTAAATTTTTGATTGTATCTTCCACCACTCCGAAAGTTAGGTTTCCATACATCTGTTTCCATACTGAATTCTTTGGCGATGTCATTCTCTCATCCACTTTCGCACTTTTCGTTTCGACTTCCTGTTTACGATATTAGTCATCTTTATAAAGGAAGCCGCCGCACGTGTCCCATTCGTGACCAGCCATCACCAGCGAACAAATGCCGCGGAATGGGGTCGCATATCGACTGAGGACGGCTGCCACGTGCGAACAAGTGCGGGCTTGCCGCGCACCAACTGTTACACGCGACAGCCGAACTCAATGGATACACGGCCTTAGGTGACGATCAGTTTGCCGTTAGGAAAAATGTAGGCACTAGAGATGCCGTTCTGTCGTTGTGGTTGACAGTGGAGGCAAGGCTGAAGGTTAATGAAGACAAATTCGTAAGATCTATCGATCTAGAAGAAGTGACAACAATGTGAAATGGTGAAAGATCTTAGATATTATGAGGACAAATAGAGGTAGGCTACAAGGAAAGACCGGTACTGTATGTCCAATACCTAAGAGGGAACTACAATACTGGAAGACATAGAACAAAGTCTTCGGATAAAAAATGGCGTAAGAGAGGGATGTAGCTTTTCGTCCCAACTGTTCGGTCTATCCATAAAAAGAGCAGTAACAGAGATGAAAGAGAGGCTCAAGTGTGGGATTAAAATTCATGGTGAAGGGATAACAGTAATAACTGTCAGAGAAAGTTCAGAAAAGTTACAGGATCTGTTGAATTGTGTGAACATTGTAACTGAGTGCAGAAAATGGACTGAAAGTAAATAGAAGCAGACGAAATTGATGAGATATACTAGAAATGAGATACCGCGCATCTTGACGTCAGAACTGGGGATCACAAAGTAGGTAAAGTTAAGGAAATCTGCTAGATAGGCGGCGTAAAGCGAACATAAAAAGCAGGTTAGGACTGGCAAGAGGCGCCTTCTGATCAAGAGAAGCCTACTAATACCAAATATAGGCCATAAAATTTGAAGAGGAAATTTCTGAAAATGTACGTAAGAAACAGATCTATGATGGTACTGAAAGATGGTTCGAGGCGAAACCACAACTGAAGAGACTTGGAGCGTTTAAGATGTGATGCTACAGAAGAATGTTGAATGTCAGGTGGACTGATATATTACGGAATGAGGAGGTTCTCAGCAGATTCGGCGAGGAAAGCAATATAACAATGGTAAGTAGCGACGTGAGAAAGGGACAAGGTGACAGGGCAAATGTTTGACATCAGAGATTAACTTCATTGGTACCAGAGGGAGCTGTAGCGGTCAAAAACTGTAGAGGAAAACAGAGAGTGGAATTTATCAAGCAATTAATTGAGGATTTAGGGTGCAGTTGCTGCTGCTGGGAGATGAAATTGTTGGCATACGACAGGATTTCGTAACCCGTGGCGGTACGCATCCAACCACTATGGAAAATGATGACTCAAACAATCCTTTTAATTGGCAGTTAGAAATGGTTAAATAGAACTTACTTTCTGATAATATATCAAGTGATTGGTTATGAAATGTAAATTAAAACTGAAGAAACTGCAAAAAGGTGGGAATATAAGGGGATGGGACCTGGATAAACTGACTAAACCAGAGTTTGTACAGAGTTTCAGGGAGAGCATAAGGGAACAATTGACAAGAATGGGGGGAAGAAGTACAGTAGAAGAAGAATGGATAGCTTTGAGGGATGAAGTAGTGAAAGCAGTAGAGGATCAAGTAGGTGAAAAGACGAGGGCTAGTAGAAATGCTTGAGTGATGGGACAGAAGAAATATTGAATTTAATTGACGAAAGGAGAAAATATAAAAATGCAATAAATGAAGCAGGCAAAAAGGAACACAAACGTCTCAAAAATGAGATCGACATGAAGTGCAAAATGGCTAAGTAGGCATGGCTAGAGGACAATTGTAAGGATGTAAGGATTCTCTCACTAGGGGTAAGATAGATACTGCCTACAGGAGAATTAAAGACACCTTTGTAGAAAAGAGAACGATTTGTACGAATATCAAGAGCTCAGATGGGAACTCAATTCTAAGCAAAGAAGAGAAAGCATAAAGTTGGGAGGAGTATATAGAGGTTCTATACAAGGGCGATGTACTTGAGGACAATATTATGGAAATGGAAGAGGATGTAGATGAAGATGAAATGGGAGATATGAGTTTGATAGGGCACTGAAAGACCTAAGTCGAAACAAGGCCCCGGGAGTAGACAATATTCCATCCCAACTACTGACAGCCTCGGGAGAGCCAGTCCTGACGAAAGTCTACCATCTGGTGAGCAAAATGTATGAGACAAACGTAATACCCTCAGACTTCAAGAAGAATATAATAATTCCAATCCCAAAGAAAGCTGGCGTTGACAGATGTGAAAGTTACCGAACTATCAGTTGAATAAGTCACAACTGCAGTATACTAACGCGAATTCTTTACAGACGAATGGAAAAACTAGTAGAAGCCGAACTTTGGGAAGATCAGCTAGGATTCCGTAGAAATATGGGAACACGTGAGGCACTACTGACCTTACGACCTATTTTAGAAGCTGGATTAAGAAAAGGCGAACCTACGTTTCTAGCATTTGTAGTCTTAGGGTAAGCGTTTGACAATGTTTACTGAAATTCTCTCTTTCAAATACTGAAGGCGGAAGGGGTAAAATACAGGGAGAAAAGGTGTGGCGTTCGCTGGGTTATTCTGTGGTTGGTATTTAACTAATTTGTAAATGGAAATGATAATCTAATTTTATTACATTGAGTAATTGCTAAATAAATTTTCTCCCGGCTAAAGAATTGGTCTAGTTACTAAAGAACTCCAAGTTAACGTCGTGTTAAAGTGTTGTCTGTAAGTTGTGTAATGTCACTAAATCACAATTCGTACAACAGATTCTATACAACTATGGATTATGATGGAAACAGTTATCTTCAGCAAAATGATCATTAAAACCACAGAATATCAGCCGCGCACAACACTAATGTATGTTACCTGAAACAATATTCTTCGCAACTCGTGCGTAATTATTTTCGGCTCCATACATCAGGTAGAAAAGTTTGTTATAACGATAGTTCTATAAGCACAGTTGTTAAAGAACCAATCTGATTCGAATTATTGTCATTAAAATGAGTTCGTGACCACCGGTGCACATTTATTTTTACACATTTGTATTAAGTTAAGCATTTATGTCAGCAGAGTTGCGTAATTTGAATTTGCCGCTGTGATAATTGTTAAGATGGCGGCAGACAATTGATAGAGACTTTCTATTGTTAGAACAAATAAGTATTTTAACTGCTTATTAAACTTTACAGAAACTTTACTTTCGTATTGTGCACTATTTAGGCTTTATCAAGCAAACATTTCATTTGTTTCTAAGGAAAACACAGACAAAAACGCAATACAAATCGCAATCATCAATGGCTGCGCTCCTTGCAGCGGAAAGAAATACTTATCACAGATAATGCTTACTGAGAAAGGAATTATAGATACAAATAATTATTCACTCATGTTTATAATAATAATGAACTATAGTTTCAAGTAATAATTAACAAATAATTACAATGTCTTAACAGACCTCAGTTTGATATGCGTCTTGCGTGCTGAACCTACAGAAGCCATCCAACTAAAGGTAAAAACAAAGGAAGACAAACGAACGCAGATCATAAAAGGAATTTACAGTTATCATTGTCTTTGTATAATACACATCAATATGAGCTACCACAACATAGAATATTATATAAATAATTAATAATTATCGTTTTCACTGGTTTTTTTCATATGTCAAATAGGTAATGTTTTTAACTGTTAGAGGCATAATTTCCTCTCGTCGCACTGTAGCCTAAAATTTATCTCGTTGATGTTACAATGCCCCTTGGGCTGAGAAAAGAAAACTGTTTATCTGTTGCATTTTTTTTATCAGTCCACGTAATCCACGTAGATTTTTACTACTCTCAAGATGCATATGTTTCGTTTCGATGCTATTTTAGGCATGACAAAATTATAGTGGAATCGAGTACTTTAAATGACTTCAGTGACAGTATTATCTCGGAAATTGCTGCTGATACTTCCCGGATTAACGTATCCGCTCCGCCACCCCCTCCACCCCCCCCCCCCACCCCCCCCACCCCCCCTGATTTGGGTTCACTGGACTCGTAGAACCGGGAATAAAACCGTCCAAGGGGCTTCACGAAAATACAGACACCTACTTTTAACAGTCAGGCTTGACATGAATGTAAAAAAATATGCTGGAAAATGCAAATTTATGACTCTGTTGTAATCATCTGAGATAATGAATGTCCCGCATCTCGTGGTCGTGCGGTAGCGTTCTCGCTTCCCGCGCCCTGTTTCCCGGGTTCGATTCCCGGCTGGGTCATTGATTTTATCTGCCTCGTATGGGTGGGTGTTGTGTGTTGTCCTTAGGTTAGTTAGGTTTAAGTAGCTCTATGTTCTAGGGGACTGATGACCATAGTGCTCAGCGCCATTTGAACCATTTGATAATGAATGTTTTCTCAAGGTGGGGTATCATAAAATTTCCAAAGTCACTCATTTATCGAATGTCACAACAATTTGCTGCAGACGTCGTAAGACCGCCCCCTTGTCGAGCCGTAGGACCGCAGACAGGTAGTGGCTGCTGCTGGACCGCCCCCGGCCGAGTCGGTGAGGCGTCGGCTGCCGTCGGCTGCATCGTGGTTTGGATCTGCTACTGGCTAGAAGTCGCGCTGCCGCAGGTCTTGTTTCTCCTTTCCCAAGTCCCTCAGTTTAAGACGGTTACATGAAATGTCAAAGTATAAACATCAGTGACCAGATAATTACTATTCTCATCCTGTGAAAAAGTTTATTAGTGTCCATACCACTCGCATTTAGGAGTATGTTCTGTATTTTGACACTGTTCAACACAATGTAGTTCAAATGGTTCAAATGGCTCTGAGCACTATGGGACTTAACATCTATGGTCATCAGTCATCTCTAACTTAGAACTACTTAAACCTAACTAACCTAAGGACACAATGTAGTGATCCACATGTACGTTTATCACAATATGCACATTTTGAACACTGCACCGTTAATGATACAAGTGTCCGTAGTGTGCTTCGTTTACTTAAGCGGAATGTAAATATTTTCGCGATGCGCTGCGTAGCCAACTTTGCATTATTGTTTTGCCGCGCGGCTGGCTGTACAGTCTGTCACATTAAATTTGGCACGCGGATACTCTTCATATCAAACTACTAAAGATTATCGTTCAAGTTAATTATTAATTCAGTCAACAGTACTCAACGTTCATAGCGTTGCTGCTAACTTTGACACTCCAAGAGCGTTCATAAGGTAACGTGATCACCGTTTTTATCACTGTTCATCATTATTCACTATGTAAATCACAGTTCTTCTCGCGTCCACTAGTTCCTGCGAAACACGTTTCACTGATCTGATTGCTGCCAGTAGTTTTCCACAGAACTTAACAGACAATCAATATGCAAATGACACTTTTCAAGTAATGGGGTCTGGTACACTTGCACATAAGTTCATATCACCATGACTGAATAACAAAATTTAAAAGTTTACACTGTCACATAAACATGAGACAATATAAAACTTTCAGAATCTGTGCTACATTATCTTGACCATGACATCATTACTGAACTGTCCACATAACAGTACATTTCCATTTTTATTACAGATAGAAATATTTATATATTTATATTTTTTATTTATTTTTATTCGGATAGTTATTTACCATGTTTTTAAAACAGATGTCCATCTTCGGTTCATCTAACGGGAATGTTGCTCATAAGAGCATTTTAAATGACTTCGTAATGAAACAGTGTACGTAAATCATTACACATTCAGATTTCGCTTCACTAGTGGTGAAAGCAGTTTATTTTATTTTATTTATTTATTTATTTTTTTTTTCAGTGACACAGCTTACACACCACCAACACTCGCTACGTGTGTGGGACTACATGACTCAATCTTATGAAAATATTTTTGTTATATCCGTTCTTACACACGAACGAATATATTATTTAAGCATTTCAATTATTTCTATCCTACGTATAGAAAGTTAAAAATCCTCACATTTAATGCAACAACACTCAAGTGTTTATCAAGTTATTTGTCCCTTTTAGAGTAAAAATACATTTATTATAGGGATTCTCTACTCTTTGTTCAAAAAATTCAATAACATTAAAGTGTAATACTTCAAATAAACGCTTATAAACTAATACATACATAATATTATCACATTATTACTGTTAATTATTTTACCATAAATATAATATTTACAGTTATGGGGTAGTGCACTTGCACTTCTGATTGGTCCTTTGTATCATTTCGTTTTTCTTATTTCAGGGGACCGAGTAAGACGCTCTGCAATAGGTCTTGTGCGGATAGACTTTCATATTATAGGGTAATCTTTTATGATTCCAGGGCGTTCAGTGAATACTTCGAGGTATCCGTATAACAATTCTGTTAATTGTCTAGTCTCTGAAGCATTAATGCAAGTTGCCTCCTGTACTTTTTCTTCTATTGTTGTGACGATGTCACTCACGTTGCTGGGTGCATCGTTATTTCGATTTTTGTGACACATCTGTGAGTGCTTATAATACAACACTAACAACTTCTGTTTGCTGACAGAAAGATTCATTTTTCTCATCAGCGGAAGGTTCGCACCGATCTCCCGATTCAGCATTAATGCTATGGGTCGCTGTTGGTAATTACGCGCACATGTCTCACGGGCGGGATCAATTACAGCTTCTGTTTCCCGAAGGAAGTCAAGACCCAGAACCACCGGCACTGACAAGTTATCCATTAGTAGGAACGTGCACAATAAGCGATCATTTCCCAAGGAAACTTCCTCCTGTGCTTGGTGTTTTATACTCTGTGCCTTTTTTCCCACTGCCCCTATAACCTTATAATTTGCAACCGGCATAATCGGCAATCTTCTTATCTCCTATACCTTCTCGAAAAACTGCGTGTTCATAACTGATACATTCGCACCTGTGTCAAGCATAATAGTAGTTGTCACACCATTTACAGCTCCGGTGACACTTGCTTGAATATTTTCCCTTTGTGGCTTATCAGAGACAGTAGGTTCCCGATATAGCTCATCTTCGATGCTGTAGCCATCCTGATATCGTATCATGTTTATTTTTTGTTCTGTCGACCTATTGCCTTCATTGTTGGCCTCGGTCACCTGGCGAAGGCCTACAGGGACCGAAATTAGTTTGTTGGCTTCTATTCTAACATTCTGTGAGTTTTCAGTAGGAGGGGGCCTGCTTGGATCCCACCACGGTGGATATTGATTGCTTGGTATAGGTATAGCCTGTACATAATTTATTGGCTGACCTGAATTGATATAATTTTCCTCCGGCTGCCAATTACTTGGCCCTGGTTGTCACCAATATTCACAGACACGCCACATATTTTTAGGCTTGTCTTTATATGGAATGTCTGACCTGTTGCAATTTCATCTCTTTCGGTTGCTATTGTTATTGTTTGGGTTTTCATTGTGGTACGGCCTCTGATTACCATTCGGTTGTTGGTGTTCTTCGGCCTTTTGATAATTATTGTTATTATTATTAGAATAACCAAAATTTTGGCTGTAGGGTTTCCTACTACTATTGTTATTGTTTTATTTTCCGTTACTATAAGCTTTACTTTCATTTTTCTTTGGACTACCTTCGCCCCTATTTCCATTATTTCTGTTCCATGATTTTTTTTCTATTAGGACTATTATTATTGCTGATTACATCAGAATTTTTTTTGGCGTCTTCTTGCACTAGAACCAGAGAATAAACTATAGACAGAAATTCCTTCAGATCGGTGTCCATAACATTAAATACTTTTTCTCTAACATGTATGGGTAATCCAGCTTTTAACACTCGCAATAAGTCTCTGGTGGTTACTGGCTCATCTCAGTACCGGGTCACATTAATATATTTTTCAAAGTACTTTCTTAAGGAACCTGACTTCGGATTGTACATTTCTGCATTGTAAACAATTTTACGGAGTCGCTCTTGAGTAGACTCTGACCAGAATTGATCAAGGAACGCCTTCTCGAAGTCGTGGAAAGTCTTGCAAGTTTCTGCTTCATTTAATTCCCAGAGCGACGCATCACCAGAAATATGTGAAACCACAAACTGTATTTTCTATTCTTCCGACCATGATTTTGGAAGGACACCTTTGAAACTGTGTGGCGTTGGCTGGGTTATTCTGTGGTTGGTATTTAACTAATTTGTAAATGGAAATGATAATCTTATTTTATTACACTGAGTAATTAGTAAATAAATTTTCTTCCCGCCTAAAGAATTGATCAAGTTGCTAAATAACTCCAAGTTAACGTCGTGTTAAAGTGTTGTTTGTAAGTTGGGTAAGTGTCACTAAATCACAGTTCATACAACAGATTCTATACAACTATGGATTATGATGGAAACAGTTATCTTCAGCAAAATGATCATTAAAACCACAGAATATCAGCCGCGAAAACACAGACGTTTGTCACCTAAAACAATATTTTTCGCAACTCGTGCGTAATTAATTTCGGCTCCATACATCAGTTAGAAAAGTTTGTTATAACGATCGTGCTATGAGCACTGTTTTTAAGGAACCAATCTGATTCGAATTATTTTCATTAAAATGAGTTCGGACTACCGGTGCACATTTATTTTTACACATTTGTATTACGTTCAGCATTTATGTCAGCAGAGTTGCGTAATTTGAATTTGCCGCTGTGATAATCGTTAAGATGGCGGCAGACAATTGATAGAGACTTTCTATTGTTAGACCAAATAAGTATTTTAACTGCTTATTAAACTTTACAGAAACTTTACTTTCGTATTGTGCACTATTTAGACTTCATCAAGCAAAGATCTCATTTGTTTCTAAGGCAAATACAGACAAAAACGCGATACAAATCGCTATCATCAATGGCTGCACTCCTTGCAGCAGAAAGAAATAATTATCATAGATAATGCTTACTGAGAGAGGAATTACAGTTACAAATAATTATTCACTCATGTTTATAAAAATAATGAACTCTAGTTTCAAATAATAATTAACAAATAATTACAATTTCTTAACAGACCTCAGTTCATATGCTTCTTGCGTGCTGAACCTACAGATGCCATCCAACAAAAGGTAAAAACAAAGGAAGACAAACGAACGCAGATCATAATAGGAATTTACAATTATCATTGTCTTTGTATAATACACATAGATATGTGCAACCACATCATAGAATATTATATAAATAATCAATATTTATCGTTTTCACAGGTTTTTTTCATTTGTCGAATAGGTAATGTTTATAACTGTTAGCGGCATAATTTCCTCTCGTCGCACTGTAGCCTAAAATTTATCTCGTGGATGTTACAAAGGCTGTTTACAATTTGTACAGAAACCAGATGGCAGTTATAAGAGTCGGGGGACATGAAAGGGAAGCAGTGGTTTGGAAGGGAGTGAGACAGAGTTGTAGCGTCTCCCCGATGTTATTCAATCTGTATATTGAGCAAGAAGTAAAGGAAACAAAAGAAAAATTCGGAGTAGGTATTAAAATCCATAGAGAAGAAATAAAAACTTTGGGGTTCGGCGATGACATTGCAATTCTATAAGAGACCGCAAAGGACTTGGAAGAGCAGTTGAACGGAATGGACAGTGTCTTCAAAGGAGGATATAAGATGAACATCAACAAAACCAAAACGAGGATGATGGAATTTAGTCTAATTAAGTTGGGTGATGCTGAGGGAATTAGATTAGGAAATGAGACACTTAAAGTAGTAAAGGAGTTTTGCTATTTGGGGAGCAAAATAACTGATGATGGTCGAAGCAGAGAGGATATAAAATGTAGACTGGCAATGGCAAGGAAAGCGTCTCTGAAGAAAATAAATTTGTTAACATCGAGTACAGATTTAAGTCACAGGAAGTCGTTTGTGAAAGTATATGTATGGAGTGTAGCCATGTACGGAAGTGAAACATGGACGACAACTAGTTTGGACAAGAAGAGAATAGAAGCTTTCGAAATGTGTTGCTACAGAAGAATGCTGAAGATTAGATGGGTAGATCACATAACTACTGAGGAGGTATTGAATAGGATTGGGGAGAAGAGGAGTTTGTGGCACAACTTGACTAGAAGAAGGGATCGGTTGGTAGAACATGTTCTGAGGCATAAAGGGATCACCAATTTAGTATTGGAGGGCAGCGTGTAGGGTAAAAATCGTAGAGGGAGACCAAGAGATGAATACACTAAGCAGATTCTGAGGGATGTAGGTTGCAGTAGGTACTGGGAGATGAATAAGCTTGCACAGGATAGAGTAGCATGGAGAGCTGCATCAAACCAGTCTCAGGACTGAAGATCACAACAACATCAATCAAGTTCATGTTCTGAACGTGTGATCAGACAAACATCATCACTGGGCTGAGCACTGCTACATGTCTTAAAATCATCGCAAATCTTAATAATGCCAGTCGCCTTTTTAATTACAGCAGCAGGTGCCTTTAATTGGGTAAGTGGTATTTGCGTCATAATATCTGAACCTCCCAACCTTCGAATTTTTTTTAACTGCTAGTCTCATAATTGAAGACGTCAGACTAACTCGGAACTAAGTAGAAAATCTGCGCTCGAAGCCCTGTGCATAAACAACATTGTTTAAAAGACATCAGAGCATTTCTTACATGAATTTTTCGAATCGACTCACTACAAGGCTTTAAGACGTAATGTTCATGGGTTCTCATATACGAAAAACTAAAGATGACAACAGTGGGAACACCAAAACTGTTGGTTAGGACACGAAAATACTAAGAATTGATTATTGGTCAGCTTAATATTTGTGGGCTACGTCGACGGAGAGTTCATTTTGTTAAGCAGTTGTTACGCTGGACGTTAAAAAACAGCATTGCCTTGGAAGATTATCAGCTGACGGCGACATTAGTTGTCGATTCGAAAGCCCCATTGTCCACTTAAAAATCTATGCCCAATGTTGTTGGTAACCAGACAGATCATAAGTGTGAGAGGAGTTCTGTTGTTGGAGTATTGCGCTGGCGTCACGCAGTGCAGGTCAGCTTGACGCCACCCACGCCACGCTACTCTCTGTCTCACACGGACGTGGGCGGTGTGGACAGAGGGCTGCCACGTGGCCGCGTTTGTTACAAGCAACACAGAAACCTTTGTGCAGTATAAAATTGCGCCAGCTGTGTTTGCATAAACGCCCGGTGCGAACAGTCGTAGCTTTAAGCAAACTTTGTGAATTGCCGCTGTGACAAATACCACTACTACTGCTGGAAATTTTACCTGCAAAATTTCGTACGTTTTTCGATAAATCATTTACAAGCATATTGCCAATAGGTGTTCTGAGACCTGTGGATTTTATTGCTGTAGAGCTTCCATCGTCGGCCAAACAAAATTTTAACACCACGACGGATAAGAAACAGCAAAATTTTACTTATTGTGAGTACACATCATGCAAGGACTTTAAAATAAGCTATGTAACATCCGTCGATTCTTGAAGAGAAACTGTGGTATTGGCTCAGAAAACACGTCTATTGATGGTTATGCCAGGCATTTGAGAAATGGTTCAAATGGCTCTGAGCACTATGGGACTCAACTGCTGTGGTCATCAGTCCCCTAGAACTTAGAACTACTTAAACCTAACTAACCTAAGGACGTCACACACATCCATGCCCGAGGCAGGATTCGAACCTGCGACCTTAGCGGTCGGGTGGCTCCAGACTGTAGCGCCTAGAACCGCTCGACCACTCTGGGCGGCCAGGTATTGGATAAATGGTGCTATAGCCGGAAATGTGTAGCAGAGCAAAGACAAAATGAATGGACATTCCAATTGCAATTACGTATTACAAGAGCTGGTGTGGCACACTGCTGCTACTTTAAAACTTTTCTTACACTGTGGACCTACCTGCAGATAATATATTGTTTACATATACTCCCCAGTGTTAAATTGTGGCGTTGGTTTCACAACAGTTTATAATCAAACTTGTTCAGCGTCCGTAGTATGCTTTATCAGAAGACGACTGCATAAAATAAACATTTGTTGCCCACGGATCGTGACATTTAAAATACTTTATTTGCTTATCCATATTGTAAATAAATGTAAATTAGTACCACAGCGCTTCCAGAAACAAGAATGCACACCACTGTATACTTGCCGGTATATTATTCAACATAACTATAACGGTGCGTAGCAATTTAGTGACAGATTATAATGCCGGCGTATTAGCTGAAAGCAAAAGGAGCGCTCCTCTTGCCGAGCAACAGCACGAAATGGAGTCTGGATTAATTATCCAAATTTATGGCCTTCTCAACCATAGTTACTTACAGTTCTGGAGTCGGAAATGTGACGCTGTTTTCTGAAGTCAAGGCAATAACGACCACAAAATAAATCAGCGGAAAACGTAAGAGCCCCCTATAGGCTGCGTTTTACTGTTGACGTTTACATTGCACTTATTTTATATTTAGTCTGAAGAAATAAACTCATAGTAGTATGTTGAAAATGCAGCTTTCATAAAACTCGTCGTATGAATGTATCACAAGCTTTTTTTCTTAAATTAAAATAATTACATACTCTCTCAAAAATGGAAGCACATTTGAATTTTATGGTGTTTTCAACAAACTACAAAGTACAGGTTCATATATGATAAGTCCCGCCTTACTTAAAATGTATCTCGCATCTAAAAAAGTATTTTTCAGACAATCTGAAATACCTCATTGTTAAACCACTCTGAGAGAATGGTGATATTAAATAAATCAATAGCAACTGATCTGTTTTTCCACATTTTTTAAGAAAGTGATGTAAAATAGAATAGTGGGCCACCTGAGCAAAAATAACATCAGTTAATCAGGGATTTGATTTGAGAATGGTTGCTCCACCGAGAATGGAATTTATGAGTCCAGTCACCACATTCTTCGAGGAATAAATAATAAAATAGAATTGCTTATTGTTTTCTGCCACCAAGCCTTAGGCATTCACTGTGTGAGTCACATTATTCTTCTTGATAAACTTAGGTTTCATGGATTTATGCCACAGCAACGTACTAATAATGTCACATTTAAACTAAAGAAAGCGGAAATCTCTACTTAGTAACCAACATGATCAGAGGAGACTCTTCTGACGGAGTAATAATCACGTTCTTGAGCTCAATATAAGGTCCATATTATTTAAACGATGTTTCGTCCAATATGCTACAAGTACAATCAGTTTCCCTTGGGGATGATGCTGGCACTTCTATCGATCCCAGCATAAACACAGCAACAGAAGAAGTCGTAAACAATGTTCTGAAAAGAATCATTGAATGGTATTCTATGAATAGTGTGGCTCTTAATTTTAAAAAGACTCAACATAATTAGTTCTGCTCTTCTAGGGGTACTACAGAAGTGATTAGTGGTAATTTTGGCGAGGCAATAATAAAGCGTGAGGAACCTACTAAATACTTAGGTGTCTGTTATAACTGGAAAAGCATGCTTTGAAGCTCCTGCAACAACTCAGTTCAGCCACATATGCACTTGGAATCATGGCAAATCTTGAACAAAATAAGAAAGTTGACATATTTTGCGTTTCCTCATGCAGTAATGCCATATGCAATAATGTACTTGGGTATCTGGTCTCTATAAAAGGAACTCTTCTTGTTGTTGTTGTTGCTGTTGTTGTTGTCGTCTTCAGTCCTGAGATTGGTTTGATGCAGCTCTCCATGCTAGTCTATCCTGTGCAAGTTTCTTCATCTCCCAGTACTTACTGCAACCTACATCCTTCTGAATCTGCTTAGTGTATTCATCTCTTGGTCTCCCTCTACGATTTTTACGCTCCACGCTGCCCTCCAATACTAAATTGGTGATCCATTGATGCCTCAGAACTTGTCCTACGAACCGGTCCCTTCTTCTTGTCAAGTTGTGCCACAAACCCCTCCCCAATTCCATTCAGTACCTCCTCATTAATTATGTGATCTACCCATCCAATCTTCAGCATTCTTCTCTAGCACCACATTTCGAAAGCTTCTATTCTCTTCTTGTCCAAACTATTTATCGTCCATGTTTCACTTCCATACATGGCTACACTCCATACAAATACTTTCAGAAATGACTTCCTGACACTTAAATCTATACTTGATGTTAACAGATTTCTCTTCTTCAGAAACGCGTTCCTTGCAATTGCCAGTCTACATTTTGTATCTTCTCTACTTCGACCATCATCAGTTATTTTGCTCCACAAATAGCAAAACTCATTTACTACTTTAAGTGTCTAATTTCCTAATCGAATTCCCTCACCATCACCAGACTTAATTCAACTACATTCCATTATTCTCGTTTTATTTTGGTTGATGTTCATCTTATATGCTCCTTTCAAGACATTATCCATTCCGTTCAACTGCTCTTCCAAGTCCTTTGCTGTCTCTGACAGTATTACAATGTCATCGGCGAACCTCAACGATTTTATTTCTTCTTCATGTACTTTAATACCTCCTCCGAATTTTTCTTTTGTTTCCTTTACTGATTGCTCAATATACAGATTGAATAACATCGGGGAGACGCTACAAGCCTGTCTCACATCCTTCCCAACCGCTGCTTCCCTTTCATGCCCCTGTACTCTTATAACTGCAATCTGGTTTCCGTACAAATTGTCAATAGCCTTTCGCTCCCTGTATTTTACCCCTGCAACCTTTAGAATTTGAAAGAGAGTATTTCAGTCAACGCTGTTAAAAGCTTTCTCTAAGTCTACAAATAATAGAAATGTAGGTTTGCCTTTCCTTAATCTATTTTATAAGATATGTCGGAGGGTCAGTATTGCCTCACGTGTCCCAACGTTTCTGCGGAATCCAAACTGATCTTCCCCGAGGTCGGGTACTACTAGTTTTTCCATTCGTCTGTAAAGAATTCGCGTTAGTATTCTGCAGCTGTGACTTATTAAACTGATATTTCGGTAACTTTCACATCTGTCAACACCTGCTTTCTTTGGGATTGGAATCATTATATTCTTCTTGAAGTCTAAGGGAATTTCGCCTGTCTCATACATCTTTCTCACCAGATGGTTCAGTTTGGTCAGGGCTGGCTCTCCCAAGGCGGTCAGTAGTTCCAATGGAATGTTGTCTCCTCCCGGGGCCTTGTTTCGACCCAGGTATTTCTGTTCTCTGTCAAATTCTTCACTCAGTATCGTATCTCCCATTTCATCTTCATCTTTCATTTACATAATATTGTCCTCAAGTACATTGCCCTTGTATAGACCCGCTATATACTCCTTCACCATTCTGCTTTCCCTTCTTTTCTTAGAACTGGGTTTCCATCTGAGCTCTTGATATTCATACAAGTGGCTCTCTTTTTTCCAAAAGTCTCTTCAATTTTCCTGTACGCAGTATCTATCTTATCCCTAGTGAGATAAGCCTCTACATCTTTACCTTTGTCCTCTATCCATGACTGCTTAGCCACTTTGCTCTTTCTGTCGATCTCATTTTTGAGACGCTTGTATTCCCTTTTGCCTGCTTCATTTACTGCGTTTTTATATTTTCTCCATTCATCAATGAAATTCAATATTTCTTCTGTTATCCAAGGATTTCTACTAGCCATCGTCTTTTTACCTACTTGATCCTCTGCTGCCTTCACTACTTCATCTCTCAGAGCTACCCATTCTTCTTCTACTGTATTTCTTTCCCCCAATCCTGTCAATTCTTCCCTTATGCTCTCCCTGAAATTCTGTACAATCTATGGTTCTTTCGGTTTATCCAGGTCCCATCTCCTTAAATTCCCGGCTTTTTGCAGTTTTTTCAGTTTTAATCTACAGTTTATAACCAATAGATATGGGTCAGAGTACACATCTGCCCCTGGAAGTGTCTTACAATTTAAAACCTGCTTCCTAAATCTCTGTCTAACCACTATATAATCTATCTGAAACCTTACAGTGTTTCCAGGCATCTGATACCTTCTCGTATCACCAGGATTCTTCCGCGTCTGCAACCTTGTTTTATGATTCTTGAACCAAGTGTTAGCTATGATTAAGTTATGCTCTGTGCAAAATTCCACCAGATGACTTCCTCTTTCATTACTCTCTCCCAATCCATATTCACCCACCATGTTTCCTTCTCACCCTTTTCCTACACTCGAATTCCAGTCACCCATGACTATTAAATTTTCGTCTCCCTTCACTACCTGAATAATTTCTTTTATCTCTTCATACATTTCATTAATTTCTTCATCACCTGCAGAACTAGTTGGCATATAAACTTGTACTACTGTAGTAGGCATGGGCTTAGTCTCTATCGTGGCCACAATAATACGTTCACTGTGCTGTTGGTAGTAGCTTACCCGCACTCCTATTTTTTTTATTCATTATTAACCCTACTCCTGCATTAGTCCTATTTGATTCTGTTTTTATAACCCTGTATTCACCTGACCAAAAGTCTTGTTCCTTCTGCCACCGATCATTACTAATTCCCACTATATCTAACTTTATCCTATTTATTACTCTTTTTAAATCTTCTAACCTACTTGCCGATTAAGGGATCTGACTTTCCACGCTTCGATCCGTAGAAAGCCAGTTTTTTTCTCCTGATAACGACGTCCTTCTGAGTAGTCCCTGCCCGGAGATCCGAATGGGGGACTATTTTACCTCCGGAATATTTTACTCAAGAGGACGCCATTATCATTTAATCATACAGTAAAGCTGCATGCCCTCGGGAAAAATAATGGCTGTACTTTCCCCCTGCTTTCAGCCGTTCGTAGTACCAGCACAGCAAGGCCGTTTTGGTTAGTGTTGCAAGGCCAGATCAGTCAATCATCCGGACTGTTGCCCTGCAACTACTGAAAATGCTGCTGCCCCTCTTCAGGAACCACACATTTTTCTAACCTCTCAACAGATACCACTCCGTTCTGGTTACACCTACGGTACGGCCATCTGTATCGCTGAGGCACGCAAGCCTCCCCACCAACGGCAAGTTCGATGGTTCATGGGGGTAGGAAGTAACGCTTCTCAACTCAAAAAAGAGATGTAATTTGTGTGGCTCACTTGCGATCATCTGGAAGTTATCCGTTTAAGGAGTTAGGCAGTCTGAATACTGATTCACAGTATACTCATTCGCTCTTCAAGTTCGTTGTAAGTAATCCACTACAGTTCAAAAGAAACAGAGATGCACATCATTAGAATACCAGAAGAAAAAATGGCATTCGTTATTCAGCATTAATGTCCTCCTTAACACAAGAAGGGGTGCACCTTGCTGCAATCAACATTTTTGATCAGTTAGCCAGTGATATAAAGTGCCTGACAAAGAGCAAAGTAAAATTTGAAGACAAACACAAAATGTTTCTCCTGAGAACTCCTTCTGTTCTCTAGAAGAATTGCTATTCTTTTAATCTGTAAAAGGTGGTGTCTGGGAACTAGTAACTCAACATTTTTAAATTAAAAAAAAACTGTATGTAATCTGCCATACATACAAAATAATTTGTGACGCAGATATAAAATATCTTTTTCCATATCATTGCAGTTAATCGTGCGAGTTATCCACGCAACATGATACTAACTTACTAACTAAATTCAGTTGTTATAATAGGGTGAATGAGAAGAAATGTCGCGAAATCAGCTCAATGGCTCATGAGTCCAAGCATCTGACAAGAATAATGTACAGAAGAATGGATACGAAAGTTCAGTATCTGTTAGACGATCATCAGTTTTGCTTTAGGAGAGGTAAAGGCACCAGAGACGCAGTTATCACGATGCACCTCATAATGCAGCCACGACTGAAGAGAAATCAGAATAGGTCGTCAAGGTCTGTGTCCTTGAAAAAGCGTTCGGCGATGTAAAATGGTGCAAGATGTTCTAAATTCTAAGAAAAATTGGAGTAAGCGATGAGGAAAGACGGTTAATTTAGATTATGTACAAGAACCGATCAACCGTCGCATCCAAGACTCTTTGACAGAAATAAAAAGGTAGAGGTTGAAAAATGGGATTAAATTTCACGGTGAATGGACATTACTTTAAGGGTTCCCTGATGACATTGCTATGTTAAGTGAATTTGAAGAAGAATTACAGGATCTTTCCAAGGAAATGAGCAGTGTAGCGGTTACGGAATGTGGACTGTGGGTAAACTGAAGAAAAACAAGTGTAATGAGAAGTAGCAAAAATGAGAATAACGAGAATCTCAAAAACGAAACTGGTCATGTGAAGGAAAACGAAGTTAAGAGATTTCAGTATCCTGGAAGCAAATTTTGCGTTTGGATCACAGCACTGTATAGTAGTGAATCATGGACAGTAGTGAAGATGGAATAAAAGAGAATTTCAGTTTTGGGTGTGGTATTTGTGTAGAATATTGAAAATATGGTGGACTGATAAAGTAAGGAATGAGGAGGTTATCCGCAGAGCCAACAGAGAGAGTAAGAAATGGAAAACACCGACAACAAGAAGAGTAGACAGGGCGATAGGACAGAGGGTTTTGTAGACAAGACCACAGAGACAGTAATAACAGAGGACATACGGTGCAAGTACTGCTATGAGGTGGAGAGGGTAGCTCAGGGGAGCTATTGATGGTGGTCCGCATCGTATCAGTCAGAAACTCATTAATCCAAAAAAGTTTAACGAAAATCAACTAGAAGCTTTAGAGCACGGTAATATTGTGGCTGTAATCAAAAAGAAATATTCTTGTGCACTTATTAAGCGATCTGCGGTGAATGTAATGGAATGGAAGTAAGGTAATTTTATCTGCTGCCGTCCCCATTAAAGGCAGTCCAACGTTTTAACCATTGCTCCGGCTCTCTCATTCGTGTGCGACGTAGCGACCGTAAATTTACGCTAGTTATTTGAAAAGTACAATTTAATAAATTTGGGCTTACGGTTCGAGTTCACACACCCACAAAGAACATTAAGAGGAATTCATTTCCGCTTCGGTGGACTTTCATAGCGCTTGGGAAAATATACCACACGTTACGTGTGATTAATATTTTGCTTTTTAAAGCGTACACACCTAATATTTAGTTTGCATTAAAAGAGAAAATAGCGCATCTATTGCGTGTGATGTGGTAAGCGAGTAGCAACTTTTCGGTTGCTTACGTAACATGGTTGGCAGCACTCTCCAGAGAGGAGGAACCCTATAACCAATATGTCCTTTTGTCTCCACGCAAAGTTCGAAACGCAAATTAATTAAATATAGCGTACGTCTGGAAACTGCAGGGATAACGCTCCTCGTCAAAGCAGCATTCCTGATATGCCCCTCTACTCATGCGTGAAATAGAACCACAACGCCAGTAAGGAGAATTACACACTGCTAACACTACTACCCAATTAAATATGTACACTGCAAATATAGGATACCTGTCTTCGTTTTTATATGCAATTAGATAAGCGCATATAAAATCTATTATTGTGCTGGGCTGTCATTTTCAAGTTAATTCTTTGTATTGTACTTCCTTTAAAAGCAAACTTCATGAAAGTCTGATGAAAACATTACAAATGCTGTCTGGTGCACACACAAGATGAGGCAGCTATGACAGACCACATCGCAAAAACAAACCAAAGTGACGTATAATGTTGACGTGATAGCGAACAATATTGTGAATATTCAAAAGTACATTCTCTTGTAAATGCCGACTTATGACCATAAACTGATATCTGTAATCTTAATGGAACGGTGTTAATTTGTCTGTGGCGTTGGAATGAGCGTTGGAAGAGGACATTAACAGACAGCAACAAGAAAGCAGCGCTGCAAACTACTTCCCCACCACTCAAAACTGTACGATTACTCTGCAGTTCACGATTAAGTGCCCGTGAGAGTATTTATTAAAAGACCTTCAAGCTATTTCTCTACGGTTCCACTGCTGAACAGCGCGCGGAAAAGAAACTTAATCTTTCCGTGCGAGCTCGGATTCCCCTCATTTTAAATTCATAGGCATTTCTCCCTTAGTATCTGGGCACCTAGAAAATATTTTCACACTCTGAAGAGAAATTTGGTAAGTTAAATTTCTTGAGATGTTCCAGCAGGAGCAAAAACAGCCTTTGATTTTATGACGGCCTCATCTATCTTGTCTCTTTTTCCATGACATTCTTTCCCATAATTCGTCATGGTACAAAACGAGTTGCCCTTCTTTGGACTTCCTCGACATTCTTTGACAGTTCTACCTGATACGGATCCCACAGCTAACCGCAATACTTCAAGCTTAGTGTAAGCAGTCTCTTTAAATCAGGAGAAACATCCCACAAACCTCTGCACTGTTGTTCGAAATGTAAGCAAACGCGTTAAGTCTGGCACAGTGGGTGGATAAATTTATGGAAACATCGTAATCGGAACACATTATCAATCCTATGAATGTATAGGAAAACCTTTTGTACTCAAAACAGCTTCCTGTGCCTCGGAATGAATGGTTACAGCCTGCAGATGATTTTCATGGGAATTTTATAACTTAGTGATAAGTTGAGGTAACGATGGTGAAGGTTGATAGTGATCATGCACACTTCCCTCCAAAATAGACCATAGTATCTCACTAAGACATCAGATGAATCTGGTGGCCATATGGTATAGCTAATCATGCTGCAGTCACCTGGTTCCAAACTTCATCTGTGGTGGTTGGCATTGGGTCAGAGCGCTGCAGGCATCGTTTCACCACATCCCACACATAGTGATAAGAATGGCCAGAGCAAAAGGCTGACATTCTGTGACACCAAGAAGGCACGTGTTCGTATAGCAACATGTTTTCGTGCATTGACTGAAAAATGGCGTCTGGGGTATTGTCCACATAGAGTATGGTTACAAGTCACAGGATGTCACTCACGTAGTTCACACAGGTCTCAGTGCCCTGAATACGCAATAACTGTAATTTGTGGTTGTGTAGAATAGCATCTCGCACCATAAGGCCTTGAGTTTGCGCTGTGTATGGTTTGAAATTGCGGTCACTTGCGATGACGTCCTTCCCGTCAGCGGCGAAACGAAATGCGCTCATCATATCCAAACAAACAGAACCTGGATTTGTCTGAAAACACTATTTGATGCCATTCCTGTCTGCGGCGACGTCGTTGTATACATCACTGCCGTCTGGCATGTTTCTGCACATTCGTCAAAAGAAGGTGGAGAAGTGGACGACGCGCATGTAACCAATGCTGTAATAAACATCTACGGACTGTCGCACCTGATAGTGTAGAATGTGTTCCGCTGTTCCACTTTTGCTCAGAGCCGAGGAGAACTTAGATCTGTCCCCCAATGCAATTCGGGTGGGGTGCCGATCATTTCGGGGGCGTGGTCTCGGTGGTGCGACCTGACTCATCTCGGCGTGAACCATTCTGCGCACACACGTCACCCTACCGAAACACTTCGTCGTACGCCAGAAGCAATTTGCAGGCGGATGCGTTACATTCTCTCTAGCCAATAATGCGTCCTCTTACAAACTCACTTATTCGACAGTACGGGTCGTACATGTCTCTGCGAGGCATCCTGCACGTCTGCTCTAGTCACACTGATCCCTTACCCTCAGTTTACAGCGATAACCAGAGCGCCAGGCAAAATGTTACCAATAGATGGTGGTGAACCACGATTGCGATGTCGACATTGAATCAATGGCCGACGTGTTTCAAATGTTAATCATTCCTGCAGAACACGCTAATGTACATGTTCTGTGAATATGAGAATTCTGTTTCTACTCTTTCCAGAAGTTCCGTTTTTTCTAAACATTAGTGTATATTGACGAAATGTGTCATTTGTTCGGCGTAGCAGTGGCGCCCATTAGCGCATTATGTTGTGTGATTGAACAACTAGTCGAGAATTAACGCAACATCGTGGCAGTGCAACAAAAATTACACAATGGACAGGAACATACATTTACTTTCTAAATGTTAGTGAAAACCTCTCCCCATTCCCTGAAAGAGCAAGTTACTTTGACCGTGAAAAAAGGGCTGAAATTTGATGAGGGAAATGGGAAAGCGGGGATGTCTACAGTTTTGCATAATCTTCTCCCCATCTTGTAATTGAGAAGAGCATAGGAGTTATGAAAGAGAAGTGCAGGACAGAAAACGGCTAGAAAAACGCGTTGCTTACACGGGCCATGATGAGAGTGTTTGGCATCCGTCGCACCTTATCTATCAGAGACCAAGCGGCGTTGTGGAGGTGGCCGAGATGGCCAGGGCCTGCGAGAGACAGCCGGAAGCAATGTTAAGCCATGCGACGATTGGACGTTCGTAAAACCACACGAGCGTTTTCCCCCTCGCTTTGGATGTGCGAGTAGCACTAGCGAGAGAATGCTACCACAGAGCACAAAATGAGGCATGGTTTCAGGCGAGGATAACAGTATTGCGATAGCATGGACAGGGTTTCCCATTTTCTAATTAATACGCATTTTGCTTCGGTCCATATACAGTATATATGAAAGACGGAATAATCTGCTGATTTGCACGAACCTGCAGGGACAGTGACCGGCGGGGAGGGGGAGGGTCTTTGACGGACAGTGGGAGGCGAGCTCTGCGCGGTTTGTTGGTGCTGGTGGTAATGGTGACGCATTTGTTGCGCGGATTTTCTTATTGTTCTTGATAAAACGAAATTTCGCCAAGTTATGTAGCGTTTCTATCACTTTAGTTTAGGCTTACTAGATTCAGTCAAGTCAGTAGGGCATTTTAGGTCGTTTTTACTTCTTCTAATGGTTTTGGATCAATAAAAGGATAGGACGTTGTCAGGTAATTTCTAGGCTAGTGAAGTAATAATAGCTGATAGTTAGCACAACACAGTTAGGGTTCCACAAGGGCTGCTCGACTGAAAATGCTATTTACACGGTCACTAATCAGATTGTATAAGCGTTAAATTATATCACCAGCTGGTATTTTTGTGATCTTTTCAAGCCGTCGTAGACACGAAACTCTTTTAGGAAAAGTTCCGTTTTATAGAACTGATGGTTGTACGCGCAGCTCGTTTGAATCATACCCGACAGAATGCAGCAGGTTATGTTGAATAAGTCAGACGAGATCGAAAACACAGAAAACTGCACTGGTTATAAAAATAGGTCATGGAGCGAGTTCCACAGGTTTCTATTTTGGGTCCACTCCTATCCCTTATATATGTGAATGGCATTCCATTTAACATTCAACAGGTGAAATGGGTGCCTTTTTCAATCGCTGCTAGTGTTATAATAAGTTCCATTCGACAGACAGTAACACAAGAGTGGGTAAATTGGACTTTCGAAAGAACTGTTAAGTGATATTCTGAAAATCGACTCTCCCTATTTTTTTAAAAAGTAATCTACGTGCAGCTCTTTACATTGTCAGCCGGTGTGGCCAAGCGGTTCTAGACGCTTCAGTCTGGAACCACGCGAGCGCTACGGTCGCAGGTTCAACTCCTGCCTCGGGCATGGATGTGTGTGATATCCTTAGGTTACTTAGGTTTAAGTAGTTCTAAGTTCTAGGGGACTGATGACCTCATGTGTTATGTCCCATTTGAACCATTTGAAAGCTCTTTACATTTATAAAGTCTTACCATCAACTGATGTAGCACATGGGAAGAGTAGAAAGCTCAAAACTTTTCGGTGTATTTACTAATGAAAACTTGAGCTAGAAGCAGCATATTACTTAGCTTCTCATACAATTAAGTACAGCTGCTTTTGCACTTCGTCTAATTGCTAATATTGGAAACAAACGTATTCACCTCCTAAAGTATTTTGCATGTTTCCCCTCAATAATCTCGTGGGGAATAATTTCCTGTTGTAACTGATCACTTAAAAGACAGCACTTGTTACCAAACAGTGAGAAGTAACAATAATGTATGGTGTTCTGAACGGGCATCACGTAAACACCTCCTTAAACACCTAGGCATTTTAATTGCGTGGTCACAATACGTGTATTTGTTAATGATACGCATCATGGACAATCAACTAAAGTTGTTGAAGCTGTCAGTGGCTCAGAAAGGAGTTAAATGAGTAGCAAAAAATAAATTTTTGACCATTTCTCCAATTACATAAAATGTCTGACGGAGAATCAGCTCTCTTGCACAATTCCTTCATTTCCACTGACGAATTTCAACTTAAAACTGGTACATAGGGAAACAGTTAATAAACAAGTAAGTAAGATACATAAATAAAACTAAAATTTAGTTTCATTGCATTAAGGAGGATTAAAAATAATCACATGTCGATTAATGTCAATACTAAGCATGTACACACACAACGTCTACTGATTTTTTCCACATCATTTCGAAAAAAAAAAAAAAATATTTCAGATGGTCTATGGAACATGTAACTAACTAAATAATTAGTGATAGATATTTTTCACATCTTTCGGCAAGGTATGCGAAAAGATAACGTTTTCTCCTTTAGCATACCCTGATAACTTGAGATGTAGGGGTAGGTGTCTTTGATCAGTAATTAAAGCGTCATCCGTACCGGACTCGAACCCCGCCTCTGCTTAAATTTTGATTAATAATTAGCATTGGCTTCCGAAGACTTCCAGGATAAGAATCATCCTCATTCAGCCAACGGCCTTCTCAAAAAGGGCGGAGGAGCAGAGAGGTTCAGGGCACTCTCTTGTCTTTGGGGTGGAAAAATGCACCTAGAGGCGGAAGAATCGGCAATGATCAAAGGTATGAAGATGCAAAGGGCAACGGAAACCAATGCATAAAATACATATAACGTGTATCCACAGGACATGTGGCTTGTAATTGAAAAAGTATCTCGAAGTTCTGCCATTGACAAAAGATACCGGAGAAGTCCCTATTCGGATCACCGGGAGGGTACTGCCAATGGGGAGGTGACCACGAGACAACGACTGAATAATCGACGTAAGGATAACGTTCTACGAGTCGAGGCGTGGAATGTCAGAAGTTTGAACGTGGTAGGGAAGCCAGAAAGTCTCAAAGCCGAAATGCAAAGACTCAATCTACATACAGTAGGGCTCAGTGAAGTGAAATGAAAAGAAGGCAAGGATTTCTGGTCGGATGAGTATAGAATAATATCAACGCCAGAAGAAAATGTTATAACGGGAGTAGCATTCGTTACGAATAGGAACGTAGGGCAGAGAAGGAGTTCCTGTGAATTCCGTGATAGGGTTGTCCCGATCAGAATCAACAACAAACCAACACTGACAACGATAGTACAGGTATACATGCTAACGTCACAGGTTAAAGATGAAGGGGTAGAATAAGTATTTGACTATTTTCAAAAGATAATACAGTATGTAGAAGGAGATGGAAGTCTATTAATCATGATGCACTGGAATACAGTTCTAGGGAAGGAGGAGAAGCAAATGTTATAGGAGAATATTGGCTTGGGACAATGGATGAGACAGAACAAAGACTAATTGAGTCCTGTAACGAATTTCAGCTGTTAATAGCGAATACTCTGTCCGAAAATCGCAAGATTAGGTTGTATAATTCGAAAAGGCAGGGTGCTATAGGAAGATTTCCGTTAGACTGCATCGTGGCCATACAGAGATTCCGAAATTAGATACTCGATTATAAGACTTTCACAGAAGAAGATGTGGACTCAGATCACAATTTAGTAGTGGTGAAGAGTAGGTTGAAGTTTAAGGGATTAGTTAAGAAGAATCAGTATGCAATGTAGTGGGGTAAGGAAGTACTAAGGAACGGCGAACAAGCTTGAAGTGTTCTGTAGTTGTAGTACAACAACGAGGAACAGCTCAGTAAGCAGCACAGTTCAAGAGGAATGGACATCTCTAAAAAAGGTGACCGTGTAAATTGTAATGAGAAACATATATACAGAGAAGGTAGCTGCGAAAATTCCATAGGAGTAGAAGAAATACTTCAGTTGGTCGATGGAAGAAGGAAGCAGAAAAATGTTCAAAGGAAGTTCAGGAATACAGACATAGAAGTCGCTGAGGAATGAAATAAATAGGAAGTTCAGGAAAGCTAAGACGAATTGGCTACATAAAAATAGTGAACGAATCGGAAAAGAAATGATTGTCGGAAGGACTGACTCAACGTATAAAAAAGTCAAAACTAACTTCGCTGAAATTAAAAGCAAGGGTGGTATCATTAAGTGTGGGACAGAAATTCCAGTGTTAAACGCAGAGGAGGGAGTGTGTAGGTGGAATGAGGCCATTAAAGGCCTCTATGAGGGAAAAGATGTGTCTGATGTGATAGAAGCAGAAACAGGAGTGGATTTAGGAGAGATAGGGGATCCAGTGTTAGAGTCACAACATAAGAGAGCTTTCGAGGACTTAAGATCAAATATGACATTCCATCAGAATTTCTGAAATCATTGGTTTAATTGGCAACAAAACGACAAGTCGCGTTGGTGTGTAGAATGTATGAGTCCGGTGACATACTGTCTGACTTTCGGAAAAATATCATCCACAAATTTCAGAAGACTGCAAGATCTCGTAGGTGTGAGATTTATCACACGCAGAGCTTAACAGTTCATTCATCCAAGTTGCTGATAAGATTAATAAACAGAAGAATGGAAAAGGAGGTTGGATATGTATTAGATGAGGATCAGTTTGGCTTTAGGAAAGGTAAAGGCACAAAAGAGGAATTCTGACGTTGTAATTTATAATGAATGCGGTGCTAAAACAAATCATGTCACGTTGGTAGGATTTTTTTTTTTTTTCCTGGAAAAGGCGTTCCGCAAGGTAAAATAGTGCAATATGTTAGAAATTCTGAGAAAATCGGGGGTAAGTGAAAGGGAGAGAATGGTAATATACAATATGTACAAGAGCCTAGAGGGAATAATGGGAGTGGACGACCAGGCACGAAGTTCTCGGATTAAAAACGATATAAGACAGGTATCTTGTGTTTCGAACGCACTGTTCAATCTGAGAATCGAAGAAACAATGATGGAAATAAAAGAAAGGTTCAGGAGTGGAAATAAAATTCAGCGTGAAAAGGTATCAGTGATAAGTTTAAATGATGACATTGATATCCAGAGCGAAAGTGACGAAGAATTACAAGATCTGGTGAAAGGAATGAACAGTCTAATGACTGCAGAATATGGACTGAGAGTAAGTCGAAGAAAGACGAAAGCAATGACATGTAGCAGGCATGAGAACACCGAGTAACGTAACATCAGGATTGATGATTACGAAGTAGATGACGCTAAGGAAGTCTATTGTCTAGGCAGCTAAATAACCAATGACGGACGGAAAAAAGAGGACATCAAAAGCAGGCGAAAAGGACATTCCTCACCAAGTATACTGCTACGTACCATAAGCCTTAATTTGAGGAAGAAATTTCTTAGAATTTACTTTTGAAGCGCAGCTTTGTATGGTAGCGAAACATGGACTGTGGGAAAACCGAAACAGACGAGAATGAATGCATTCAGATGTGGTGTACAGACGAATGTTGAAAATTTGATGGAGTGGAAAAGTAATAAATGACGAGGTTCTTCGCAGAATCGGAGAGGAAAGGAGTATATGGAAAACACTAACAAGGATAAGGGACAAGATGATAGGACATCTGTTAAGACGTCATGGAATGACTTCGAAGGTATTGGAGGCAGCTGTAGAGGCAAAAAATTGTAGAGAGAAACAAATAGTGGAACACATCCAGCAAACAATTGAGGACGTATGTTCAAGTGTTACTGTGAGCCGAAGAGTTTGCCACAGGAGAGGAATTCGTGGCGGGTCGCATCAAACCAGTCAGAAGACCGAAGACTTCAACACTAAAAAAAAAAAAAAAATATACTACAAATTTTCCTTAATTTTCTCCCACTATCAGTGTATTTTCAAGTATTTCTGGTGTTATAGGGCTTCCCTTGCCGCATAACGTTTTAAGTAATCATTCCTTTTCTCTAATTTTGTGTTGGTGTTTTCCATGTGTTTAACTTTATTATCGTGTCTTAAGAAACATGCATCAGTTGCAATCCACGCAAATCTCCCATCGCTGATGCTACAAACACTGCCTCCCGTTCAATGTGCACTACTTGCTCGTTAGGATTTCTTTCCTTTGGACCACATTTGATACATTACTACCCGAACCGATATTTGACTGCCTATCCTAATTTCTAAAGTCGCTGGGAAGGAAGTTTTCATCCACAACGGTATTTTCTGTTTCAGGTAACTTTCTCTACCAAGATGTTTGTCACACACAAAACATTATGTTTTCATTTAGTTCCCATCCTCGCATGGAGGTATGTCGTACTCTATCGTCTGTCCCCCCACTCTCCTGAGTGCTATTCTAGTATCCAAGCAGAGGGGCTAAAACACTCGCTTCACAAACTTCCAATTGCCCTATTGCTTGAGAGTCTGCCTCCTTCTGTTTCCTCATCCCCAGTCCATGTCTGTCGCCTCCACAAAAGCATTTGGTCTCAGACAGAGTGGGGACAAAAACGGTTCAAATGGCTCTGAGCACTATGAGGCTTAACATCTGAGGTCAACAGTCCCCTAGAATTGAGAACTACTTGGACCTAACTAACCTAAGGTCATCACACACATCCATGCCCGGGGCAGGATTCGAACCTGCGAACGTAGCGGTCGCGTGGTTCCAGACTGAAGTGCCTAGAACCGCTCGGCCACATCAGGCAGCAGAGTTGGGACAGGTCTCTTAGATTTGAGACATAATAATCTTAGAATGTCTCTATCTCTTACGCGTCCTGAAATTCTTTCTCATGTCCTAACTGGCCTTCTGTATTGAGGGGTGGGGAGAATAATTGTACACATGCCAATCATTCTCTAGTTTTAGTTTTGTCGTTTTGCCATATCCTTCACACAAGTGTACTTCCCATTCAAAGAAACGTCCTCTTTCTGGACATCGGGAGAAATTTTCGTTAATATTCGGAAAACCAAATCGACTTTCCTGTCTGTTCTCACCTTTGCCACCATGATGTGTTTAATATCAGCAACCCATACAGTCACTGATCCTAAATAATAGAAAAACCTCTAACTTGTCTAAGTGGATTCCCTTCCAGGAGTGTTGCTTGGCAGACTACACGAGACCACCGTATAGATGACGCATTAAGCCAGTTGTAAGGTTTCTAGTTTATTCAATGAAAGTGATGAGAGTTTTAGTTTCATTTGATACATCATACTAGACGTCTTTACACTGGATATTTTTCAAACAGAAATCTCCAATACAAGATACGTTACACCACAGAAGTTCTGACTGCAAGCGAAGTGATCTTTGTTAGTGGCACTGTCGCTGCCAGTATCACTTAGTGAGATATAAGTGTCGAGTATTGGTGACGCTACTAAGAGACCTGGAAATTTCTACTAGAACACAGCGATGGAGATGAAGAGAATGAGAATTTCTGGAATTATGGTTCTGTGAAGACTGGTTTGTGTTGATTGAGGATTTTCAGGTTATGTTGTCTCTGCATTCCTTACTTGCACGGAAATTAAGATATGCTTTGAAAGGGGGAAGATTCAGTGGGATTTTCCTTTATTGGTTTGGACTGGCTAGTTCCTTTGTCGAGACATGATCAAGCAAAATTATCCGTTCACATAGCATGCACTCAGAGTTGAAAATTCACTACACCATTACCATTTCAGTAACAATCCATACCAGATACTTTACATACATACTCTGTGTATAAGTGATTCGTGTAAGGTAATTAAAATTGTTTAAGCATTCTAAATCCTTATCTCTTTTGTATCGTATAGTAAATTCGTTAACGTCACTTCACGAATTTTATTTTCTGATTTCGTCTGTTGTCGAATTAAACTTTGTGGAACACAATGGCCAAGACCGAAGCATGATGTGCTTAGCACAGCTGCACGGCATTACATTGCACTGCACTGCACATCGGAAACAGTGGACCTATGGATGTTTAGGAGAGTGGAAATCTCGCGTACAGACGTATGACACGATTGACTCCCAATCACCTGACCACGTTCGAAGTCCGTGAGGTCTGCGGAGCACCTCATTCTACTCTCTCACGATGTCTACTGACTACTGAGGTCGCTGATATGTAGTACCTGGTACTACGTGGCAGCACAATGCACCTAATACGAAAAACGTAAGTTTTTGGGGGTGTCCGGATACTTTTGATCACATAGTGTATTTATTCTTTTCGTCAGTTATATTCAATATCTCTTGTATTATCCAAGTATTTCTACAAGGTCTTGTTTTATTACCTAGTTGATCATGTGCTGCCTTCACTATTTCATCTCTTAAAGCGACCCCCTCGCTTTTTACGGCATTCGTATCTCCTGTTCTTGTCAGTCGCTGCCCAATTGATTCCCAACAACCTCCGCTTCTTGCCACCTCCTTACTTTCCTAACATTTTGCAATTTCTTTAGTTTTAATATACAGTTCATAACCAATAAATTGTGGTCACAATCCATTGAAGCCCATGGAAAAAGTTACAGGTCTAATTCTGGCTCCGGAATATGTGTCTTACCATTGTGTAATCAGTCTGAAAATTTCCACTGTCTCCAGATCTTTTCCACGTATACAACCGTCCTTCAGATTTTTAAACCACGTTTAAGCGATGATTAATTTATGCTCTGTGCCAAATTCGGCTTCCTATTTCATTCCTTTCCTTATAATTCCAATCTCCCATTAAAATTAAATTTTCGTCTCTCTTAACTACCTGAATAATTGCTATTATCTCGTCAACATCTATTCAGTCGCTTCATCATCTGAGGAGCTAGATATCATAAAGGCTTGTACTAGTATGGTGGGTGTGGGTTTCGTGTGCACATTGGCTACGATAAGGCTTTCACTACAATGTTCATAGTTTCTTACCCCATTCCTATATTCTCATTCATTATTAAACCTACTCCATCATTACTCCCATTCCAAATAGTACTTACGATCCTGTATTCATCCGGCCGGAACTTCTGTTAGACCCACCACCGAACTTCACTTATTCCCACTATATCTAACTCCAGCCTCTCCATTTCTGGTTTTAAATTTTCTACCCTACCGGCCGGATTAGGGGATCTAACTTTCCACGCTCCTATCTAGTGACCACATACTCCTGATTAGTCCTCACCCGAAGATCGGATTGGGCGACTATTTTACCTTCGGAATATTTTATTCAAGAGGAAGCAATCAGAATTTAAACTTAAAGTATATCTACTTTCCCTGGCGAAAAATTAATGCTGTAGTTTGGATCAGCTTTCAGACATACACAGTACCAGTACAGCAAGATTGTTTTTCATATATGTTACAATGACACATTAGTCAGTCATCCTGACCATTGCCCCTGTATCTACTGAAAATGCTGCTTCCCCTCTTGAGGAACCACACGTTCGTCTGGCCTCTCAACAGATACTCCACCGATGTGGTGTCACCTACCCATGAACCATAGACTATACTGTTGGTGCCGTGGCTTACCTGCATATGTAGTTAATAAATCCGAGCACATATTGGACAAGTTGGCACAAAAGAGTGCGTCAAGGAATCGAATAAAACAGGTTGAGGTGTGGATGGAACGATGAAGTCACATTCAAAGATTGGTTCCAGCACTTTAAGAGGAAAAAAAAAAAGAAAACAAAGTAGAGTTACAGCAGTGCTGGGTGACAATCTGTCTTCCAATTTATTATTATCAGAGGTGGTGAAATAGTGTGAGGTGCACGAAGTTAAACGCATCCTTTCACTCTGATTGCCACACATTTGCTACGACCTCTAGCCGTGGACTTTTAGAGACCTGTTAAAATTGCATGGAAATCGATATCGACAAAATAGTGCCAGAAAGCAGACAGAAGACCGATTTAAGTTCTAAAGGACACTTTATTCGCTCTTACTACTGCGTTGATGGATATCTAAAAGTGTGGATTCTCGGCCTGCGGAATTTCTCCATTCGGCCAACAAAAACTCCTTAATGAAATACCATTATCACGATCTGGTTTGCCAGAGTCTCCAGCATTTCTGTGCACACCAGCACTGATGGGAGAAGCAGTCATAAAAAGCTCTCCATGCTACTCTATCCTGTGCTAACTTCTTCATCTCCCAGTATTTACTGCAACCTACATCCTTCTGAATCTGCTTAGTGTATTCATCCATTAGTCTCCCTCTACGATTTTACCCTCCACGCTTCCCGCCAATACTAAATTCGACATCCCTTGATGGCTCAGAAAGTGTCCTACCAACCGATCCCTTCTTCTACTCAAGTTCTGCCACAAATTTCTCCCCAGTTCCATTCAATACTTCCTCATTACTTACGTGATCTACCCATCTAATCTTCAGCATTCCTCTCTAGCACCACATTTCGAAAGCTTCTATTCTCTTCTTGTCTAAAGAAAACTAAGGTCTCCCGTTTCTATGGTAAAAGGGGAGTTTTAAAATTTGCTGTAAATTTCCAGTACGCACTCAACAAAATTTATTTAAGTCCACATTTTCGATCCTAAAATCCCTTTTAAAAGAGTAATAAATAATGACATACAAATAAATAACGCAGTAATCCAATGCGGACGCTGATATTATCTGCAATGTGTAGGAACGTTAATTTATGTGTAGTTTTGATACTGTAATAGACTTAGCGAGTGCTGGCTTAAGTCGGCTTGCGCTTAAAATGTATTTCGTCAGTGAGCTTGGACGATAATAAACAGAAAATAACAGGAAACAGTCCCTAAGTAGTGCGCTACAAGATGATATTTTCAGTGAGGTGCAGATCGCTTTGTCTGTGAAGTAGCGTGAAAAACACGAAATAAGTGGTCGCATCTGACCGATTCATAATGTGCTTTTTGAAACAACTTTGCTCGAATCGTAAGGTTGAGAAGACTGTTTTGAGACGTTTCAGTTGTTTTCATATCATTTATTCATTATTAAACGCCTCTTTCTGCGCTTCGGAATTTCAAATGGGAATCCCTAGAGGGAAGGCGACGTTCATTTCACGCATTTAACGGAACGTTACTGAGAAAATTTAGAGGACAAGAATTTGGAGGTGACTGTACGACGATCCTGCACCTATCAACCTACATTTCGCTTAAGGAGCACAAACGTAAGAGAAAATAGGGCTCATACGGATGCATATAGATAGTCATTTTTCCATCGCTCTATTTGCAAATGGAACAGGAAGGTAAATAATCAGTAGCGGAACTACTTACGCAACGCTAACTGCAGCACGGTGGCTTGAAGAGTATGTGCGTGGAATGTGGAAGTCTATAATTAAAATCTTTTCATTGTGAATTGCATACATAATAAAAACTGTTTATAGTTTACTATCTCTCGATACCATAATGTACACTCATATAGAAGAGGAGACACAGCTAAGGGTTTTGAAATAATATTTGCAGTTTTCGTAAAATATACGCTACGTGGTGAGTACTTCTCGACTATATAAATGCTCTGGGAGCGAATGTACTGATCTGTGATCCGATAATATCAAAACTGATTCTTTTATTGTTGGTAACGGTATTAGAGGGCCTGTTGACTCTCAACTCTTTATTATTAACAGGAAATTGGCATAAAGTACGTAATAGCCCATCCGATTTCACGCAGTTAGACTCCCATATGTATGAATGAAATCTGTTTCCTTAGCTAGGATGCTGAAAGCGCTTCAGTAGGTATGAATGAGGTCCAACAAGGCTTCCGGTGGAAACACGGTGTAACGGTATTTGGATAAGTAGACTCTGATTTCCTTTTCTTTATGATATAAGGCCTTTTACTTGCAACATCCCACATGAGGCAGCTTTAGAGTCCGTTCAAGCAATATTCTTTGGTAAAAGAATTTCCCATAATAACGGAAGAGTCATTTGGAATGTAGCGCCATTGAGCTACTTTTGGTTTAGTTAAATTTAGCGTTGAGACCTACAGGATTTATATAAAACAAGAACATTCGTTTCCTAGACGCTAAGGTAATAAAGGAAAAACTGTTACCTCTTCAAAGGAGTCGTAAACTTCAAAGAGAAGCTAAAGTAATCGACAATAATGAAAATGATTCCAGAATGAGATTTTCACTCTGAGCTACCCAAGCACGACTTACGGCCCGTCCTCACAGCAGTATTTCTGCCAGTACCTCGTCTCCTACCTCAGTTGGTAGAGCACTTGCCCGCGAAAGGCGAAGGTCCCGAGCTCGAGTCTCTGTCCGGCACACTGTTTTAATCTGCCAGGAAGTTTCAGTAATGAAAATGTTGCAGGACTAAAGCGTTAATTATGTCAGACCATCTAACAAGTGAACTATACAAATTATTTGCATTTTCGGGCTTCTGTGTTAACGGAGAGACTCCATCGGAGCGTTTTGTCAAAGGAAAGACCACCGTGTACTTGTAAACCTTCAAGTCAAATCAGTACTTATCTTTAAGCGTGTGTGTGTGTTAAGTGGTACCTTCATAAATAACTACTAAATAATAACTCTCAGAGATGTCTCATTAACTTGCCTCTTTAGTCCGTGTAACTATTGCGTTTCGCTTTCAGCTTGAGGACATATATCAACATATTGTACCCACTTCAGTTTCAGTCTTCAGTTCGTACCCACTAAATTATTACCAGATACCACATCTCTCCGAGAAAATATTTGTGCATTAAATTCTGATTGTGTTATCTTTGTCGTTGCCACCGATCATGCCGCATTGTAACACCGGTTGCCGTAAGATTACCAAAGTTGAGCACTGTCGGGCTGGGCCAGCACTTAGATGCGTCATCGTACGGGACTGTTAAGTGCTGTTGGTAAGCGGGCTGCACTCACACCTTTTTAGGCCAAATCAGGAGCTACATGATGAAGAAGTAGCGGCACCGGTCATTGAAAACGGTGACGCCTAAGGGATGAGGATGACGCGGTGGCCAGTCGGTACAGTTGGGCCTTCGCGGCCAGTTCTGAAGGTGTTTGTCTGTCTGAATATCTTAACCATTACCTTATTAATTCTATCTGAAGTCTTTCAGTGCCTGCCTACTTCTCCCACGTATACCAATACCATTCATAATATTAAGACGGTGCCACAGATTTAATTCTTCTCTGTTCGAGGTTCTTCTAAGCGATTTCTACTTTCACTCATTTAAAAAATGTTCAAATGTGTGTGAAATCTTATGGGACTTAACGGCTAAGGTCATCAGTTCCTAAGCTTACACACTACCTAACCTAAATTATCCTAAGGACAAAGACACCCACCCATGCCCGAGGGAGGGCTCGAACCTCCGACGGGACCAGCCGCACAGTCCATGACTCACTCATTTCCTTCAAATCTGTTTTACCTCTATGATGTTTCATTGTCTCCCTTTTCCTACTGTCGAATTCTAGACTTTCATCAGAACCGAATACTTTCTTTAGGCTCGTTGTACATTTCTGAAATCTTTTTGTCATCTGTCTAGTCAGTAGGCATATAAAGTACTACCACTGCAGTGGGGGCTCGCCCTGTACCTCTGCTGGCCACGAGAATGAGGTCATAGTGTCTTCAGCGCAAGCTTATCCCCATACCCACTTTGTAATTCATTATTAGTCCTTCTTCTCCAGTCCCCTGCTGATTTCTCTGTTGACAGCGTTGTACTCACTTGACGAGATGTCCTTTTCTTTCTCCATAGTACTTCACTAATTCTCACTATGTCTAACACACCTACCCTATCAATGTATCTAATATCCCGAGCTGCGATCCTGTTGGATTACCGTTTCGTTTTTCTAGATGAAGACATCGTTTTGCGTAGTGGCCACAATGAGATCAGAGAGAAATTTCGCGTTTTGTCTTAGTCCCAACTGTGGGAAATGACGTACATAGTGTGTTTCTATGCCTAAGCATCGTTTAAAATATGAAGAGTTTTTAACGGTTGCTATCATTTTTAGTAATTTTATAACTTCTCTCGATATGTTCCCTGATATCAGTTCTTCAGCACTTTAGAAGTAATTAAAGCAGTGTATCTTCTATTTCGGAAATTTTGTTAAAGTTTTAAACGGCAAAAAGTTTCCTGAAACTGTAATTTGATTGCAGGATTTTTATGACTACTTTCTCTGGCTAAGGGGTAGGGCGGGCGCACACGCGCGCGCCCCGAATGTGGCGTTATAGTGTCAAGCTTGTGATTATTGCCTACATATTTTTATAATCTGTATCCTACGTTCAGTATGTTAGAAAAATGACGGTCAATTTTCACTTTTGCGTGTAATTTAATCAGAGATGACAAACAGCCTAGTACATGGTAAACTTCACCCCAATATAGATTATTAATATTCAAAGTAGAGTCAAATTGTGTGCCAGTGGTGTTCTGAAGCACTCTTTCTTTCTTTCGACCAGCACTGAAATCAACGTTAACAGTCCTAATTTCAGATTTCTTCGTAAATATTCTGAAAACGTAACACACGGAAGGAGGGATTATAAGGATTACATGTTACAGAATGTATTAATGCAGAATCGCTTGCTAAATTGGCCTGAATTACTTACATCATATGTGGTTCGAAGCGAAAACTTAATAATAGGAACCAGTGACTACTGGCAAAATACTGAGTGATGGGTCAGTCATCCTAGCTGTACTAACGTCGTACTAGCCACCTACGACAACGGTTCAAAGATGTCTTGGATAAACCTCCTTAAATATTGAAATCGGATGATCTAGCAGAAAACTGGCTACGAATTTTCTTTCGAGACTCTTATTTGATCAGTCATAAACAATTCTGTACGAAACGATTTTAACGAGGATGACTGCCGTTATCGCAGACAACTGACATGGCTTTTTTTATCAGAAGAGACATCTCAAATTATGTATTATTATACAGTGTTTTATCCATTTAGACAAATAGTTCGTCTGTCGTAAATAATTATTGCAAAACAGGAATGTTAGAAAACCGTACATGGTTTTTGAAGTCGTTAATACCACTGACAGAATTGCGAAGGATATTTTGTGTTATGTTGCATAAAGTAGACCGATAGATGAGAAAAGTACTGCAGCATTATACCATCACTGCTAATCAACATTTCTGCAATCAATATATCTAAATTATTAGGGTTTGTAATTGTTATATGTCTGTTGGCACAAACGACGAGTAGTTGTGCCTCAACTACTACTGTGTGAATGGGTCTTTCTCGTAGCGTGTGAATGATTTAATTAACCCTCGTGTTTTGTTAGTATTTCAGTAGGGTGACTAAATTTATAAGTCCGTTTATCCCTTTAGCTGATACTGACTGTGACTGATTTGGCTACTCCATCCCTCAACCAATCCGATTTCCATTATTAGAAGTAGTAGGCTTTTACAATGGTAGGGATGATATTAATGTACATCAAAACTCTGCGGGGTAGTTTTATTTTGATACACTAGTTGTAAAGAGGGCGACCAACCGGCCTTCTTCAGTAAACGCTGTTATGAGAAATAGTTTTTTAATTACTCTTTATTTTACGCCGACTATGAACACGCCAGTGATGGCAAGCATTTTATAGTATTGCCATTTCAATTACATGCGTTCAAAAAAGAACCATTCAGTGACCAAGAACAGTCTTCACAATGTGATATATATTTGATAGGAAAACTTAAGTATCTGCATCCATTTACATATATTAAGACACATAATTAATTCATTTGGTACTCTAATAATACTCCAATTGCATACTTACAGCATGGTGGACAATATCTCTTATCTAATCACTACGCAAAAAGACAGCAAGACTTGCGAATAAAGTAGCTGTTTATTCATTAGGTTACTCGTTTCGCGATAATAGTCATTTTCAAACCAACGAACATGCACGGATAAATATAAGTCCATTAAATGTTATTGTGGACATACATTTAACTTTGCAGGTCTTGGTTGGTTCGAAAATGGGTGTTAATCAGAAACCAGTCATCTAATTAATAAACTTCTATTTTACTCTTAATTCTGGCTGTCTTTTTACATAATAATGTTGCAATTTGTACACTGCATGAATCAAAATGCAGAACAGGCAATTTGATGTAATTTAGGAGTTCAACTAAATGCAGAATAACGTTTCGGGTTTTCACATCACGCCATTCTGATATTTAAGAGAGGCTGAAATTTAGATTTTGACGTGTTCACATGGACAAAAAGGTTTTCTCTAACTGTGGTTCAGTATTTGAATGTACGTTTTAGTGTATACTTTCCAGAATTTATAAGAGGCAATGAGAACAACAAGTGTTAAATAAGTGCAATTATTTTCTTTAAAAAGTAAATGTTCATTTCACGAGTACTGTTAACGTGGGTTGGCCAATATCTATACTGATGTCCAAAATTCAAGTAACAAAAGGAAATTTTGCATGGTTTCGTTTACTTTGCTACAAAACTGTATAAGCAGGTGATAGTAAAACAGAACAGTGTAATAAAATACAGAGCGAAAACAACTGCAACATGCGTAACGGTAGACAAATACACTCCTGGAAATGGAGAAAAGGACACATTGACACCGGTGTGTCAGACCCACCATACTTGCTCCGGACACTGCGAGAGGGCTGTACAAGCAATGATCACACGCACGGCACAGCGGACACACCAGGAACCGCGGTGTTGGCTGTCGAATGGCGCTAGCTGCGCAGCATTTGTGCACCGCCGCCGTCAGTGTCAGCCAGTTTGCCGTAGCATACGGAGCTCCAATGCAGTCTTTAACACTGGTAGCATGCCGCGACAGCGTGGACGTGAATCGTATGTGCAGTTGACGGACTTTGAGCGAGGGCGTATAGTGGGCATGCGGGAGGCCGGGTGGACGTACCGCCGAATTGCTCAACACGTGGGGCGTGAGGACTCCACAGTACATCGATGTTGTCGCCAGTGGTCGGCGGAAGGTGCACGTGCCCGTCGACCTGGGACCGGACCGCAGCGACGCACGGATGCACGCCTAGACCGTAGGATCCTACGCAGTGCCGTAGGGGACCGCACCGCCACTTCCCAGAAAATTAGGGACACTGTTGCTCCTGGGGTATCGGCGAGGACCATTCGCAACCGTCTCCATGAAGCTGGGCTACGGTCCCGCACACCGTTAGGCCGTCTTCCGCTCACGCCCCAACATCGTGCAGCCCGCCTCCAGTGGTGTCGCGACAGGCGTGAATGGAGGGACGAATGGAGACTTGTCGTCTTCAGCGATGAGAGCCGCTTCTGCTTTGGTGCCAATGATGGTCGTATGCGTGTTTGGCGCCGTGCAGGTGAGCGCCACAATCAGGACTGCATACGACCGAGGCACACAGGGCCAACACTCGGCATCATGGTGTGGGGAGCGATCTCCTACACTGGCCGTACACCTCTGGTGATCGTCGAGGGGACACTGAATAGTGCACGGTACATCGAAACCGTCATCGAACCCATCGTTCTACCATTCCTAGACCGGCAAGGGAAGTTGCTGTTCCAACAGGACAATGCACGTTCGCATGTATCCCGTGCCACCCAACGTGCTCTAGAAGGTGTAAGTAAACTACCATGGCTAGCAAGATCTCCGGATCTGTCCCCCATTGAGCATGTTTGGGACTGGATGAAGCGTCGTCTCACGCGGTCTGCACGTCCAGCACGATCGCTGGTCCAACTGAGATGCCAGGTGGAGATGGCATGGCAAGCCGTTCCACAGGACTACATCCAGCATCTCTACAATCGTCTCCATGGGAGAATAGCAGCCTGCATTGCTGCGAAAGGTGGATATACAGTGTACTAGTGCCGACATTGTGCATGCTCTGTTACCTGTGTCTATGTGCCTGTGGTTCTGTCATTGTGATCATGTGATGTATCTGACCCCAGGAATGTGTCAATAAAGTTTCCCCTTGCTGGGACAATGAATTCACGGTGTTCTTATTTCAATTTCCAGGAGTGTATTTTCTCCTTTTTTCCCAACCCAGCGGAATTGCATACCCATTCCGACAAGTGATTAATGTCCAGTCCGTAAATAGATTGATATCGAGGAGAATCCCTAATGTTTACCACACGAACCTCCCTTCATGAAGTCGTACCTATGAATTGGCAAGACGTAACTGCTATCAGATACCGAGACCAGCTCTGGCAGCAGTACAGGCCTGACAACGACGGAGCGTGCACTCAATGATGTCGTCAGTCTCATGTTGAGGCAATAGCGCCCATTCTTTGTGCAGAGCTTCTCGCGGTGATGGAGAGTGCCTGGTGGATGCCGACGTGAAACAAGCCATCTACCTTGTGCACCTCACGCATGCTGTATGGGGTTCAAATCGGGAGAGCGAGCAAGCCACGAAATGCGTGCTATATCTTGCGTTTTCAAGATAACATCAGCCATCCATGCTCTGAGGTAGATCATTAGCGTCAGTCAGTACGACGTCGGGGCCCACAGCACCACGCAACAACTGCATATGATGTCTCAAGATGTGATGTAGGTAGCTGATAGCAGTTAAACATTGCCGATTCATCTTACAACTTCATAAAGAGAGGTTGGAGTGGTAAATATTAGGAATCCTCCTCGATATCAGGCTCTTCACAGAATGTATGGGTCCCAAAATCATGTTCCAAGTTCCCTCCATATGCGATTCCATCAAGAATTACTCTCCAGATTAATTCGGAATTCAAAATTGTTAAGGTTATCGTAGCCACTTGTTGACAAATTGCCTATTTGCTTCTGTCTCGATTCTTCGGCCGACGTTCGTCTGATGATTTTACTGACGTTTCGCCAGCACGAGTGGCTGGCATTGTCAAAGCTTTGCCCTCCATGCCGTTGGTGAACTGGAGCCAAGCTCGCGGCCGCTGACTGTATGTACCTGGCGCTCCAACCAGGCGAACGGTCTACCCGACAGGAGGCCCTCGTCACACGACATTTCATTTCAACGTCCGATGGCTTCTCGACTGTCATTTCCAGGGCGGTTATCCTCTTGCTACCTCTGCAGAACGGGAGACCAGGATCCGTTTAAATTAAGGCTTCCCTCTATCTTGTTGAAGCTGTTCCCGTGTTTGTGTATTTCTACAGCTTCTCTAAACATGCCAGTGCGATAGTGCTTCTCTACAGCCAGAACTTCCGTCTCGGTGAATTTTATTACATGGTCGGTCTCACTCAGCGCCTACTCTGCCACGGCCAATATTTTCACCTGCCTCAACCTGCAATGTCGCTTATGTTCTTTAATCCCGGATTTCCACATATGTATGGTAAGCGGTATATTCCGACATTGCAAGTGGGTCCCTTTTATCCTTTGCCGATCTAACACATTCTTTGATCTTCCTTATCGGTTTGAAAATACTCTTTGCGCCGTGTATGTGCAATATACGGCCGATTCTGTTCGTCACTCTGGGAATGTATGGCAGAAAGGCCGTACCCGACATTCCTTTTCCTGATTTCTTACTTCGTCGAGTGTTTGGCTCTGTTACGCTTCTAATATAGTTTCTCGTGTACCCATTTCTTCTCTGAACACTTTCCAGATGTTGAACTTCGCGTTTCAGGTGCTGCGACTCACATATTCATCCTGCTCGAGTTACGAGCGTAGGAATCATGCCTCTTTTCTGGCTCGGGTGGTGGTTTGATAGTTTGTGCAGGTATCTGTTCGCGTGTGTCGGTTTTCCATACACGCTATGTCCCTGGTTTCCGCCGTCCCTTGTGACGAGCACATCTAGGAGTGGTAGTTTATTGTCCTTTTCTACTTCCACGGTAGACTCTATGTTGGTATGGAGGCTCCAGTCGCACGTGGCAAAGACAACACATAAAAAAGACCCAGGGCATTTCACCAAGGAGCTGAAGAAACTAAAACTAGCACCAAACGACATCCTGGTCAGCTTTGATAGTGTTTCTTTGTTCACAAAGTGTCACTCAGTGACGATCTGGAGCATATCGGTTCCATTTTCCCGCAAGACGTCACAAAGCTCTTCCATGCATGTCTCACCACAAGCTATTTCACGTGGAATGGCAGTTTCTACGAACAGTTGGATGGCGTTGCCATGGGTAGTCCCCTTAGTCCAGTGTTGGCCAACTTCTTCATGGAGCATTTCGAAGCACAGGCACTGGACTCGGCAACTTGTAAACATCAGGTGTTGTACAGGTACGTCGATGATACTTTCGTTGTGTGGAGCCATGGCGAAGAACAACACGGTGACTTCTTAAGACACTTGAACAGCCTCCACACCAATATATAATTTACCGTGGAAGGACAAAAGGACAATAAACTACGATTTGTAGATGTGCTGGTCACAAGGGACGGCGAAAACCTGGGATATAGCGTGTACTGAAAAAGACACACACGAACCGATACCTGCACAAACGATCAAACCACCACCAGAACCAGAAAATAGGCAAGATTCATACGCTCGTAACGCGAGCAGGACGAATATATGAGCCGCAACAACTGAAATGCGAAATGCAACATCTGGATAGTGTTCTCAGGAGAAATAGGTACTCCAGAAATTATATTAGGAGCGTAATGGATCCAAACACTCGACGAAGTAAGAAATCAGGAAAGGGAATGTCGGGTACGGCCTTTCTGCCACACATTCCCAGAATGATGGACAGAATCGGCCATATATTGCAAAAACACGGCGTAAAGATAATTTTCAAACCGATAAGGAAGATCAAAGAATGTCTTAGATCGGCAAAGAATAAAAGGGACCCACTTGCAATGTCGGAATATACCGCTTGCCATACATATGTGGAAAACCGGGATTAAAGAACATAAGCGACATTGCGGGTTGGGGCAGGTGGAAATATTGGCCGTGGCAGAGCACGCGCTGAGTGAGATCGACCATGTAATAAATTTCACCTAGACGGAAGTTCTGGTTGTAGAGAAGCACTATCACACTCGCTTGTTTAGAGAAGCTGTAGAAGTACACAAACACCGGAACAGCTTCAACAAGATAGGGGGAACCCTTAATTTAAACGGATCCTGGCCTCCCGTGCTGCAGAAAACGACCGTCGCACGTAGCAAGAGGAGAACCGCCCTGGAAATGACAGTGGAGAAGTCATCGGACTTTGGCGTGCGAGGTACATATAGTCAGCGGCCGCCAGCTTGGCTCCAGTTCACCACAGGCAATGGAGGGTAAAGCTTTGACAATTCCAGCCACTCGTGCTGGCGAAATGTCAGTAAAATCATCAGACGAACGTCGGGCGAAGAACCAGAGACAGAAGCAAATAGGCAGTTTGTCAATTAGAAATCCATCGGTGAAAACAATATTGGCCCACTGTTCGACCGTCCATGGGGCGTATTGATCACTCCTGACGTTCCCGTCTGTTGAATTTGCGTCAAAGGTCCACATACTGAATGTTTCCGACAATGAAGAGAATATGCCAGTTGTCGTGTAGTATTAAGGTGGTAATGTCGTTCCCTTAAAGCTGAGTAATTCACACGTGTCAGCTCTGCCCTGGCCTTCGGAACACAGTTTCAGCCTCTATAACCGTCGCTTCATCGGAAATACAACAGAACGATACTCATTAAGCAATTGGACAAGATTATTTTGAAACTGTCCTGCTTCCTTTCTTTCTACAGTTCTCCACCGCAGAGAGTCTGAGAGGCACCTTCTCTGTGCCATACTGCACAGTCTGTGACTGCGTACACACCGATTGTGGAGCTACCCTACAAACACTACCTGAATACATAGGCGCCCTGGAGTCATCGATGGTATGACTGCCCGTTGAAAGTAATCCCATCTTCCATACAGAGCACGGTCGTACGGACGTTTGGTTGACTGTTTATATGATTATATTGTGTATTGCGCACAGGAGTGGGAAACAGCTGTTAGCTGCTTCAATTTTTGACGCCATTGTAGGTCAAGATTTATCGACAGTATACTTTACCTTTATTTGAACACTTTTCTTAGGAAATGGAATAGAATAATGTTCATAAATATTACATTTCCTTACGCTCATCTCCTTCCAGATAAGCGTGCCACGTGATCGCTGTTACATCTAACGGAAGGGAGACAACAACGGCCGTTGACTAGATGCAGAGGTGGCGAAGATTTCTCAGATACGCCACTGAGATGCATGATATACAGGAAGGGAGGCCAATCACAGACAGGAGAGGTGGAGCTCCCACCATCGCGCGAAAAACACACAGCACTGCATATCCAAACAGCCGCAGTCCACTTCTGATTGTTCTGTACATCCACAGTTGTAGACAGTTTACTACTACTGTAGTGCCGTTCCAGCCGTGCTGGAATACACGAGTCGCGCCGGGCTACGCTGCCAAAGTTCACAAACAGCAGTCATTTATTATTTTCTACGCCGTGAGTGATCTCTTAAAAATATAATTAAGAATTTTGTTAGGTAATTTTTTCTCTATTTAAGATAAGCGGAAGTGTTATGTTCATAAGTACACCGAAGAGCCAAGTAATCTGCTACACATGCATAACATCGTGTAGGGGCCCCGCGAGCACCCACAAGTGCCGCAACATGATGTGGCATTGACTCGACTAATGTCTGAAATAATGACAGAGGGAACTGACACCATGAATCCCGTAGGGCTGTCCACAAACCCGTAAGAATACGATACGTGAGATCTCTTTTGAACAGCACGTTGCAAGGAATCCCAGGTTATCTCAGTAAAGTTCATGTCTGAGGCGTTTGGTGGCCAGCGGAAGTGTTTAAACTCGGAAGTGTGTTCCTGGAGTCAATCTGTAGCAACTTTGGACATGTGGTGTGTCGCTTCGTCGTGCTGGAAGTGACCAAGTCCGTCAGACTGCACAACGAACATAAATGGATGCAGGTGACCAGGAAGGATGCTTAAGTACGTGTTACCTGTCAGATCCGTATCTAGACGTACCAAAGGTCCCATATGACTCCAACTGCACACTTCCCACACCATAACAGAGCCTCCACCAGCTTGAACAGTCCCTGCTGACATGCATGGTTCATGGATTCATGATGTTGTCTCCATACCCATACACGTCCATGTGCTCGATACAATCTGAAACGAGATTCATCCTACCAGGCAACATTTTTCTGCTCATCAAAAGTCCATCGTCGGTGATGACGAGCCCAGGAGGGGCGTAAAACTTTGTATTGTGCAGTCATCAAGGGTACACGTCTGGGCATACAGCGCCGAAAGCCCATTTCGATGAAGTGTTGAATGGTACAATCTCTGACACTTGTTGATGGACCAGCATTGAAATCTGCAGTAAATTGGTGGAAGCTTTGCACTTCTGTCGCGTTGAACGATCCTCTTCAGTCGTCGTTGGCCCCGTTCTTGCACGATCTCCTTCCGGCCACAGTGATGTCGGAGATTTGATGTTTTACCGGATTCCTGATATTCACGGTAAACGTGTGAAGTGATGGTACTGGATAATTCCCACTTGATCGCTACCTCGGAGAGTCGGTGTCCCATCGCTCGTGCGCCAAACATAACACAATGTTCAAATCAACTTGAATCATAATAACGTGTCATTGTGTCACTGTAGCAGTAGTAACCGATCTAACAACTGCGCCAGAAAACGTGTTGTCTTACATAGGCGTTGCCAACCGCAGCGTCGTTTTCTGCTTATTTACACAACTATGTATTTGAATACGCATGCCTATACCAGTTTTTTTGGCGCTTCAGTGTATAACAATTAGTTGAACTAGTTTATGCGTTTGAAAAAGGACAATAAGTGTAAGTTGTATTACAATCCCAATTAGAGGGCTACCTCATTGCGATAATCCATTAATTCAGTTCCCTTACAACAGAAGACATTTGTTTGAATTAACAGAATGCTTCTTTCGAGCCGGCTGGTGTGGCCGAGCGGTTCTAAATCCTTCATTCTGGAACCGCGCGACTGCTACGGTCGCAGGTTCGAATGCTGCTTCGGGCATGGATGTGTGTGATGTCTTTGGTTTAGTTAGGTTTAAGTAGCTCTAAGTTCTAGGGGACTGATAACCTCAGCTTTTAAGTCCCGTAATGCTCAGAGCCATTTGAACCATTTGAATCTTCTTTCGATGAAAGCACATACTTCAAGTGACGTTGACTGTCGAATCTCTTTTAGTTGGTTATTGATCTGGAAGTCATTCTTGCGAATGCTAGATATTTTTAAACAATTTGCTTGAAGAATTCGTGTCGATAAGTTGGTAAAGAGGAACATGGAAATGAAATTCCTTTTTGTATTCGTGGACGCCAGAAATTTATTGTGGTGCCCTCTGATCGTCACTCCATAAAAACGCGTCTTCTATAGTTGTAGTGAATCTTTCTGTCCATAGCAACCAATTTCGTTATTCATGAATATCTTCTTAACTACAAAAAATGCTATGATTATGTATGTTGTCAAAGAAGGTACGCTACAATAAGAGAGTACGGAAATTATGCAACTCTACACTACTAAACAATGATGCAGGGTGTGAACGGATGTGAAGTCACTATATGAAATCTACAATGGAAGATTTCCTTTCATGATGTAATTCGTATGTACGATGCCTGTACATAGACTCGCTAAAGGTTTGGCTGTCAGAATTTGATTGACTTCTCTCTTCTTATAATACTGTAAATGCTATTCAAGGATTTTAATAATCTTTCTTGCACTGATACACAGTCTCAGTTTATCGTCTAAGTGCTATAACATTTTACCAACCGTAGGCTGTCGGTTTACTCCCCTTAACACACCATTCACTCAAATTACAATACTGGTCAGTTTTGGGGCTTGGCGCTTTCAAATGTCAGTAGTGTAATATCAAACGTACATGACAGTAAATAGCTAAAAGCACAGTACTCTAAAACTTTAGTCTTGCTTATTGCAATTGTTGTTCAGATTCCTTACATGACACCCTTAATGGGTATGTGTACGCACACACACACACACACACACACACACACACACACACACACACACACACACACACATACACACTCGTCGAAAGTTACAATGTATGGTACTGCACTTACCAATCAGTTTACGTAGGTAACAATCTTATTGACACCTAGTTAACTACACTCGTGTCCAAAATTAAATCAAAAGACCACTGTTCCCTGTCCTGCGTCTAATTCACGATATAGTCATACAAACTGTAAACAGACGTCCGTACGATGGGATTCTGCATGGAAGAGAGCACTCTGTAGCAACCGTGGACATACGGTGTGTCCTCGGGCAAGCACGCTAACGATCTCCTCGTGCCACCAGTCCAAGGGGTAGCTTTGGCCGGATAGACCCACATTCACGATCGCTGTGTACACAGTCACAGATGGTGCAGTATTGCACACAGAAGACGCCAACCAGAATCTCTACAGTGGAGGGTCATCGGAAGAACGGAAGCAAGACAGTCTCAAGTAGATGTGGTCCGATGGCCTAATGTCAATCGTTCTGTGGTTCTCAGATGTGGCGACAATTAATAGAGACTCAAACAGTATCCCTATCACAAGCGCAGGGACTACCATGCGTCACGTCAGAAAAAGAGTACGGTAATTTGGATGTACGGGGTGCGACAATACCGTATTGGAACTGCACGGCAACTGGCATTGCCTCGCATCATCCACTGGGCGTGTTCTATCGAAGCAGACGGTGTACGGCGTACGGTGTACAGAAGGGAACGTTTTGAGTGGAGTCATGAACATGCCACCTGGACATTCGAACAGTGGGCTGACGCTCTTTTCGCTGATGAGTCACGATATGGTCTGAAGAGTGATTCTCTGTAGATTCACCTCTGGAGGGAACGTGGTACACGATTTAGGGACCCATACATTGTGGAAACAGAGTGCTGTCAAGGAGGAGGGGTACGGATCATATTGACCACTTGAACACCTCTTCATGAAATTGTAGGGGTGAATCGGCAAGGTTTAACGGCAGTCGTGTACCGTGGTGAGATCTTGGAACATCAAGTGTCGTCGTTGCTAGGTGCTGTAGTCCCAGACTTCATAGTGATGGACGATAATGCTCGACCTCATAGCGCCCGGGTGATTGATGTTTTCTTGGAAAAGGGGAAGTATTACTCGCAAGACATGGCCTACTCCCTCTTCCGATTTAAATCCCATACATCATGTCTGGGATGAACTAGGGAGACGGATTGCATCACGACAGCCTCCGCCAATCACTCTACAAGAGCAGTGATCAGCTCTGCTAAGAATATGGACGCTTCTGGCGCAATATCAGATTGATGACATCATTCACAGCTTGTACTATCTTTGTTAGGCCTGTATTTTTGCCATAGGTGGTCACGCCCCAGACTAAGCAAATTAAGCCGTGGTAGGAATGTTTGTGCAAATCTGATAAAATAAAAAAGAAGGACATTTTTGTCTACCGTTATGAATGATGCTGTTGTTTACGTTCTGCATTCTTCACATACTTCCTGCAACACTACCACTTTCTTATACTGTCTCGCGGCAAAATAAACGCAGATTTAGGAAATGTCCGTTTGTTGCTTGAATTTTGGACGCTAGTGTAGCTCTTAAATATTAGTTTAACAGCATACCGTGTAGTTTTACACAATTATAAACCAACATAGATATGATAAACTGCTGAAAATATCCTCAACCAAATACTGTGCTAAGAGTTGCCTTCTTGCGGAGACAAAGTTATCACCAGAGGGCACAGCAGTCATGCGACCACAGTCTTGTGTATATACCATTAAGGTTAATTGAACAACAGTACTTGTAATTCTTACAGACTTAATAATACGGTCTTTAATATTGCAAGCATGCCATAAGGTCTTAGTATTTCTTTTTAGAAGTGATTATCCTCTCCTACGACACAGCTGAAAATAGCCTCTACACCCGATTCATTACATGATACACGCAGTCGCACAGCGCAATCACCGACTTTTATTCTGATTAGATCAGTCACCCTTATTACCTAATTCACATAAAACACTAAATACGATTTCAATTGTTTAAAAATCTTCTGTTTCGAATGTCTATCTCCTCATTTAACATTTGGTTCCGCTGTTTTATGAGGTACTCATATATCTCAATCTCTTCTAAAGTCTCCACGGTGTTTCTCTCACCTGCTGCGTGTAAGGTTTTTAACGGTTTGTTTACGTGTATTATTCACTACCTCCAGAGTTAAGTTTGTATATTCCGAAGTTATTGCAAAGCAGCTCTTTGTGCATTCTCTGGCAAATAATTACAATCAACTTTTTGCCAGTATGGAAACTAACATTAAAATACTTATTATGAAACATATGTGCTATTTTTGCCTGAAATCGTTCCAATTTATGGCCTGACATTTTATTTAGACTGTATTTTCTTTCATTCCCCAGCTACAGCATCATATATTGCTAGTTCCTCCTTAATTTCGTGTATTTCTAAAGGAGGGCAACATGGAATGAAAAAAACAATTTTTCTAACAGCAATTTGGCGACAGGAACTGCTACTAACATCTGTATCTCTTATTGCAGGCTTCTTGTACGCTCAAAATGCTTATTTCAAATTGTTGTTTCCAATTTGTAGCGAGCTGCCATGTTTCCCTCAGCACCTGACCCCGCGCTTCTCCCAACTTCCGCGGACCGCACGGAAGCGAGAGTTGAGTAAATCTTATATAAACAAGGCATCCAACAGAGACCAGACTCCAGGAACGCCTGAATGACAAGCAGTTGGCTTGCAGAAATGACGCACCTGTTGGACGACGCCATTCGGCTGAATACCCAAGAAATTTTCAGTGAAGAGCAGGATGAACTTTGCGAAACTAGTCGGGAAGAATAAGTACCTAAGGAAGGGGGATATGAAAGGACAAAGGAACGAATATGTATGCCGGAACTTACCCGAGGTTGTAGATTCTGCAATAATTAATGGCTTGGTGGTCAGTTGACTATCTGTAACAAGGACACTGAAATATGTTGAAGAGAAGTCTTAGAAACATGTGAGGGAACTAGGAAGAAACGACGGATAACAGAGGAAATACTCCAGTTAATGGAAACAAAGTGGCTGAAAGAGAAATGTGAGGAAATCGAAGGAGAAGCATGTATATATAGAAAACTCAAAACAGCCTTCCATTAAATTATAAGCAAGTCCTATAATATTAAGAATAGAATGAGAATCCACTCCTAAACGCTGAGGAGAGTGTGAATAGGTGAAAAGTGTACATTCAATGCCTCTAGGAGGGAGATGACTTTCCTTGTGGTGTGGTAGAAGAAGAAAGGGGAGTTGGCATATGGTATCCAGTATTAGAATCAGAATTAAGAAGATCTTTCGATGAACTAACATAAAATAAGGCAGAATGGATAGATAACATCCCATCGGAATTTCTAAAATCATTGAGGGGGAGTGGCAATAAAACGACTACTTACGTTGGCATGTTGAATATATGAGACTGGCGACATACTTTTTGGAAAATACATCACCCACACGAATGCGAACACAGTTCCGAAACCTGTGAGAGTAATCTCACAGTTAATCCATCCAGGCTGCATACTACAATAAAATGAAGAAGAATGGAAAAGAAATTTGAGGACCTGTTAGATGACGTTCATTTTCGGGTTAGCCACTACGGCAGTCCTCACGTTCCGGTTCGTAATGACCGTAAGAAAGAAGGATCAAGACTCGTTCATTTAATTTGTTGAGCGGCAAAAACCATTCGACAACGTAAATAGGACGAAGATGTTCCAAATTCAGAGAAAAATAGGGGTATAGTGTAGGAAAAGATGTGTGACATACAATATGTGCGAGAACCATGAGGGAACAATCAGACTTCAAGAGCAAGAACGAAGTGTACCGATTAAAAAGGGTGTGGTTCTTCATTCCTATTGTAAAATGGCTACATCGAAGAAGCAATGACGGGAATAAAAGAAACGTTCAAGAGCCGGGTTAAAATTAAGGATTGATTAATAACAATGATAAGACTAACTGATGACAGTGCTATCCTCATTGAAAACGAAGAATAATTACAGGAACTGCAAAGGGAATGAACAGTCAAATTACACTACTGGCCATTAAAAATGCTACACCACGACCATGACGTGCTACAGACACGAAATTTAACCGACAGGAAGAAAATGCTGTGATATGCAAATGATTAGCTTTACAGAGCATTCACACAAGGTTGGCGCCGGTAGCGACACCTACAACGTGCTGACATGTGGAAAGTTTCCAACCGATTTCTCATACACAAACAGCAGCTGATCGGCGTTGCCTGGTGAAACGTTGTTGTGATGCCTCGTGTAAGGAGAAGAAATGCGTACCATCACGTTTGCGACTTTCATGAAGGTCGGATTGTAGCCTATCGCAATTGCGGTTTATCGTATCGCGACATTACTGCTCTCGTTGGTCTAGATCCAATGACTGTTAGCAGAATATGGAATCGTTGGGTTGAGGAGGGTAATACTGAACGCCGTGCTGGATCCCAACGGCCTCGTATCACTAGCAGTCGAGATGACAGGAATCTTATCCGCATGGCTGTAACGGATCGTGCAGCCACTTCTCGGTTCCTGAGTCAACAGATGGGGACGTTTGCAAGACAACAACCATCTGCACGAACAGTTAGACAACGTTGCAGCAGCATGGACTATCATCTCGGAGACCATGGCTGCGGTTACCATTGTCGCTGCATCACAGACAGGAGCGCCTGCGAGGGTGTACTCAACGACGAACCTGGGTGCACGAATGGCAAAACGTCATTTTTTCGGATGAATCCAGTTTATGTTTAGAGCATCATGATGGTCGCTTCCGTGTTTGGCGACATCTCGGAGCACGCACATTGAAAGCGTGTATTTGTCATCGTCGTACTGGCGTTTCACCCGACGTGATGGTATGGGATGCCATTCGTTACATGTCTCAGTCACCTCTTGTTCGCATTGACGGCTCTTTGAACAGTGGACATTACATTTCAGATGTGTTACGACCCGTGGCTGTACCCTTCATTTGATCCCTGCGAAACCCTATATTTCAGCAGGATACTGCACGACCGCATGTTGCAGGTCATATAGGGGCCTTTCTTGATACAGAAGATGTTCGACTGCTGCCCTCGGCAGCAGATTCTCCAGATCTCTCACCAACTGAAAACGTCTGCTCAATGGTGGCCGAGCAACTGTCTCGTCACAATACGCCAGTCACTACTCTTGATGATCTGAGGCATCGTGTTGAAACTGGATGGGCAGCTGTATCTGTACACGCCATCCTAGCTCTGTTTGACCCAATGCCCAGGCGTATCAAGGCTGTTATTTCGGCCAGAGGTAGTTGTTCTGGGTACTGATTTCTCACGATCTAAGCACCCAAATTGCATGAAAATGTGATGACATGTCAGTTCTAGTATAATATATTTGTCAATTGAATACCCGCTTATCATCCGCATTTCTTCTCGGTGTAGCAATTTTAATGGCCAGTAGTGTAGTACTGAATACTGAAAGAGAGTAAATCGTAGAACGTAATGAGAATATCAGAAATGGAAACAGCGCGAAACTTAACATCAGAATAGGAGATCACCAAATAGATGCAGCCAAGGAATTATGCTGTCTATTCAGCTAAATGACTCACAGCAGAAGAAGCAAGGAGGACATAAAAATTGGGCTATCACTGGAAGAAGTTCATTCATGGGGAAGAGAAATCTGTGCAGTAATACGAGGGAGAAAATTCTGAGAATAAGATTGGAGCACAGAAATCTACGTAGTTAGACATGGACTGTGGGAAAACATAAAGAGAAGAGAACTGAAGCATTTGAGATGTTGTGCTACTGATAAATGTTGAAAATTAGGTCGACTAATAAGGAAAGGTATGAGGAAATTCTCCAGATAACCAAAGTGGTTCAAATGGCTCATAGCACTATGGGACTTAACTTCTATGCTCATCAGTCCCCTAACTAAAAAAATGGTTCAAATGGCTCTGAGCACTATGGGACTCAACTGCTGTGGTCATCAGTCCCCTACAACTTAAACCTAACTAACCTAAGGACATCACACACATCCATGCCCGAGGCAGGATTCGAACCCGCAACCGTAGCAGTCTCACGGTTCCGGACTGCGCGCCTAGAACCGCGAGACCACCGCGGCCGGCAAACCTAACAAACCTAAGGACATCACACACATCCATGCCCGAGACAGGACTCGAACCTGCGACCGTAGTGGTCGAATAGTTTCAAACTCAAGCGCCTAGAACCTCTCGACCACACTGGCCTGCTCCAGATAATCGAAGAGGAAACAAATACACCGTAAACACTACCAAGAAGAAGGGACAGAGTAGTAGGAGATCTGTAAAGACATCAAAGGATAATTTCCAGGGTACTAGAGACAGCTGTGGAGGTTTAAAAATGTAGATACAGATTGGAATAATACGGAAAATAATTGAGGTCGTACGTTCCAACCGCTTTTCTGAGATGGAAAGGTTGACACACGAGAGTAATTCGTGGCAGGCCGCATCAAACCAGTCGGAAGGTTGATGACTGAAATGAAACAGTCCATTTACCTATTTGTGGATGTTACATCCCATGAAGATACCATTTTTCACCAATTAGTCTACTGTACAGTCAGTACTTCGGTTTTCCGGATTTAGTTCTAGTCAGCTATCATTTTGGTGATTACGCTAATAAGTAATGGTTTTATGCTGTCAAAGAATCTTACCCCTGCCATACTTTTTGCCCTGAATAATACATATGTGACATTGGGCGACTGTGTGTGTCGCGTGGCAGATGCCGACAGTTCGATGATATGACGCTTGTTTGTTGCACATTTGTGACCGTCATAAGACCATTCTCGTACTTGTGGCGAAAAACTTAATTTATTACACCATACATACACACGCCGAGGTAGAAATAATATAGTGTTAGAAAGCACGGAGCTTCTTCATCCTCGAAGTAATCAAGCATGTCATGTCTCTCGATATCGAATTGAAATTCCTCGAATACTGAAGAGCCGTACTTGGATTCAATTAGCTGAGAGCATGGCGACATCGGCGAATGTTGGCACGGCCGAGAGCGGCAGTGGCGGGGGGCGGGGGGCGGGGGAGCCGGTCCTGAGAGCAGGGGCGCGGGGGCTCCAGGTTGTGGGGGCTCTGTGGCACTGGTGGAAGGAGGAGCTGTGGATGGTTTGGGTTACAAGGGGGACGGGGGGCATGACTCGCATTCTGCGGAATGGAACTGGCCCTTGGTGATAAGAAGGACTGATGCTGAAATCGGGTTTCTCGGAATGGCCTTGGTGCACTTGGAGATGCGATGCTGTCAGAATGCTGAGAATGGCCTTACTGATGAGAAATCATTGATGCTGACGCCAGCAAAAGTGATTTTTCGTTCGATATTTACTCCCGGCCGTATGTCCGCTGAACCCACTACTGTGAATCCTTAAATCCCAAAAGAACCAGTATTATCAAAATCTTTAATGATTAGAAGGACTAGAACCCTAATAAAACAATCATTCGTAGCCTACAAAGTCAATAATGTGGTTAAACTGGGAAAATACAGAAAAAAACCAATGCAATTAGAAATATGAAGTTTGGTAAACTTGGCGTGAAATTAATAAGTTTATTGAGATCCGAAACACAGAATAGATCTCAATCAATCCCATGTCTCTGTTATGACCATAAGACAAAAGAAAGGTCATCCCCCACATCTGATACAGTGTCAGACACAATACTAAGGCCAGATCGCACTGACTCGCCATTACAGAGGCTAATGAAATTTGGCAAGCAAAAAACACTTGCCAAAATAATTCATGCGATAGCAAGAGCCACTATTTTCAGAACTCTAAAACGTTGAACACGAATGTTCAGAAATGTCCTCACCGATTGTAATTCTTTGGTGATTGCAGTCGACACATGAGAAAGGATTGCCAGCAGCAAGTTCCTTAGTCTGTCTGCCACTAGCCCGTGCTCTATGGCTGTTACATGTTCTCGTAGAATACAGTTCGACCAGCGTGTGACATTCCACTTTCTAATCTGCACACCTCACGGCCCGTGCCACGTCGAAGACCCCGCCATACAGTAGTATATTCGTCTCAACTACTGAAAGGGATGAATGTGTGACTGCACTGTGAGCCTCGTAAAATCTCCCCGGCGGGCAAGTCAAACACCCTGGTGGGACATGACCGCACTAGTTAAAAATAACTGCCACTAACAATTGTAGGTAACCTGTATCTGTATGAGCCAGTACGTCGTAACTTGTAGGCTGGTAACACCATTGTAAATAACCGCGTTATTGACTTGGCAAGACAACAAAAGCTTTGGGAATGCATCTCGATCTATGACAGGTCCAACGCCGAACTCAGTTAGCCGGATAAATGTTTGGCCTCTTGGCATCTCACCTTTACTCAACAGAATTGATTACTGGTATCCCAGGTATCCTCACAAGAACACTCATGACTGAGTAACGTTACGAAAGCCACTACGGCTCCCACCAGGAGTGCTATTGTGCTGTTGTCCCTTTCATTGACTGTGCTGCAGGCCTATCAACCGATACATATAACTGATCGCTTGTGAGACATGACGGTGGATATACCTGATATCAAATTTAGTTTACCGTAGACGTCTCCCAAAACCATAACCTAGGGGAACGACGTAATGTAGGGAAGCGGGCTACGTAAGGTATTCTTTGATTTCGTATCCTACAACTGGCTCTTAGTTTAAATATACAGGGTGAGTCACCAAACGTTACCGCTAGATATATTTCGTAAACCACATCAAATACTGACGAACCGATTCCAGAGACCGAACGTGAGGAGAGGGGCTAGTGTTATTGTTTAATACAAACCATACAAAAATGCTCGGATGTATGTTTTTTACACAAAACTACGTTTTTTTTAAATCGAACAACGTTAGTTTTGTTAGCACGTCGGAACATATAAATAATACGTAATCAGTGCCGTTTGTTGCTTTGTAAAATGTTAATTACATCCGGAGATATTGTAACATAAAGTTGACGCTTGAGTACCACTCCTCCGCCGTGGCGGAGAAGACAGCAGTTATCTCCAGCTCAATTAACAATGCGTATGTTATTTTTTATTAACAGGGAACTTGTGACAAGAAATTGAGTAGCGCGTATTAAAAAAATCTTGTTTGTTTGTCGAAAGCCATTACGTCTCTCGGTAGTGAAATGCAGTGGCAGCTCCACGTATGAAATTGAAACTGTACTCGGGAAATATCCGTATGAAAGACTCTACCCCTGCAATGGAAAGTGACTTAAGCCATGGCGAAAGGAAGAATGCGGTGTACCCTGCGGGCATAGTATCATTGAAGTACCGACACAGTGACTTTAAGAGCTCCGTTCGGAGTGGCAACATCTGGGCCCTGGAAAAGTGAGAAGAACCGTAAGCCACTTTGGTGGCTGAGGCGTAGTTTCGACTATAGTGTATAACAAATTCTGTACAGATCTGTAGAAAGGCAGTTCCCTAGCCGCAGAAAGTTCCTTTAATTGTTCATAATTTTTTTTAGAGAGAACCGCTCTCTGGACACCTAAATTTCATATTAATTTCACGTAGATGTCTTCTAGTAGTTTACCTGTCACTTGGGAGTGTTATCAGTGTAATGTAATTTGAGCACTATGGAAATTAAATGGTTTTTGAAGTAAAAGTGTCTCGTGGAGCATACCTTTGGTAGAAACAGGAGTCGCCGTAGAAACGAGGCGTAGAACGTACATAGCAGAGCCTAAATAGACAAGGAAATCAATAAAATCCGCGAGGTTATCTGACAGGCGATATTAACAATTACTGAGTATAGGAGGAACATAAAGCTCAGCAAAACATTGAGTTTATTGTTTCAGTCAACCAAGCACGAGGATATCGTAACTTCAATGGAGAACAGGGAATTCACTGCAGACGGAAAGCTGAAATTCTCTAGCGTGTCTGTAATGGCAATGACGTGCGCCTGAGTGCTTCAAATACTACTCCCAATTTATGATTCTTTTCTGATGCTTGATAGCCTGTCAGAGCGAGACTCTCTATATAACCCCGTACCGCTACGAACTAGCGGAAAGCTGAGGTCTATTTCCATTACTGCGGTGATGGACTGTCACTGTCAGAAGACACGCCAGCAACTGGAAAGCGGAATTGGCCAGATAGGTTTACAGAGACGGTGTGAAGTAATAACAGATAACAAGCGTCGTAACAGTCGTCTCTAACTGGATTCAGGGTCTGTTTACAACAAATAATGCATGTGTAAGATTTGGAAGCTTTAACGGGTGGAAGTACAGCGCGAGCAAAAAGTCATTCCCTAATTTGTAAAATTTATCTCTAAGGAACTATACACAGACACAGTTGTGTGGTCTATTGCAAATCGTACTTTAACTAGCAAAGTGTTATTTCCAAATGTCTATGCGGATACTTGCAAATGCTACATTCACTCACAAACTCTTTTTTCATACATATGTTCACGTACTCTGAGACGATCTGATTAGTTTTCTTTTTCATTTTCTCAACCATGGATGCTACATCAGTAAGCTGGTACACAGCTAACATGTGGACTTTCGTTTTCTAGTTCTTGGATGCGAAAAGACGGATAAGTAGAAACGATATTACATCATGACCATCTGGTGTACTAGAGATTACTTCTCTTAACTTTTGTCTACGCTTACGTTAAAGATAAAGTTTAAAATTTTCCAATTCCTGATGAGCAAACCCCTATGGCACAAAAACGAGATGCTGTAGACAGTGCAGGAGGAGGTATTGGGAACAAAGTGGACGGAAATTTAGTGTTATGTTGACATTATACGGGCAAAAACGGAGTCCATGACATAGTGCATCGACGAAAAAAAGAGTTAAACTATCAGCTGTAACGACCGAATAGCGCTATGTTAAACAATATCTTGGAAATAAATTTTTGAAGTCAGGATAAAACTTTATGCTGTCATTTGTTTGTGGGTCACTAGATGATATCATTCCCAGTGGACACTACAAAGAAAGATGCAAATTATTTTACCTGTGGTTCAATTACTGAGTCAGAGCATGTACATGTTCTAGAATAATGACATTATCGGCATTCGTACTAGATTAATGTAGCTTAGAAATATCGTAAATGGCATTGTCAGTCAATCTAATTAGTTGTGAATTAGAAGTCTCATTTCCCAATGTCATAGAACCGTGTTCTACTTTTACTTTACCATACCTGAAAATGTAACACACCAGGCATTTCGCATCTGCGACATAACTCTTTCTTTTTAGCTATGTGGTTTTAATTATCGTTTCGGCGTATTTTTTGCGTAAAATATTCGTTATTACCGATTATGCGCTCACTTGACCAATTTTAATTCTACGCCTGTCCCATTTTCACATGATTCCTAATAAATTACGTGGGGTCTTGCTCACTCGTCGCTGATTGGATGCCTACGGGATGCAGCGTTCTAGGAATGCTGTTTTAATAATATAACATTAGCAGTTTTATTTCCAGAAATCAACCTGGCAGTACTTAACTTTCTTTATATTAAGTGTTGCTGGCGAGAGGCGACGTGAAAACAGTACATTTCTTTATATATATCGAGTCAAAGGAAACACTTGATACTTATCCTACAGGATAGCAGTAACCAGGCCGAGGCTATCAGGATTTGCGTTTAAATGCACTTGTTGCAGGGGACCCGTCAGGCGCGGCGCGGTCCGATTCCGCGCACCATTGACCGCCGTTTTTTCACAGCCTTCTCTGCTCTTGCGTTCCGCCTCTTCGTTCCAGGGTTTGAGGTTACGCCAGAACAAGTTAGGAACCTATAACTATTTTTCTGCTGCTAGGAGCTGTGGAATGGAGCGGACATAGACAGGAGTGCACTCGGTTCTTTGCACCACAAATTCAAATAAATCAGTAGGATTTAAAACATCTTGTTTTGGGCTACATGATTCCGTCAAACCACGTAATCTTTTCAAATTGTATCTAGAGGACGAAAGAAAAAATTTAACAGGTAATGCAGCCACAATTTTTCTCTCATCAATCTCAACAGCTGCAGTAAACCAGTTATGATATAAGGCGACGTTCACCAGGACAGAACACTGAATTGTATGCAAAAAATTTAAATAACAATAAAATCCATAATTATTTAACTGAAAACTGTTCCTATTTAAGTTACAAGGGTACGTAGAAGCCAATAAAGAAAGTACGAGTCCATGACAATCAAACAGAAAAAAGACAATCTGCACAGGAGGAAACGTCAAGTTGTAAAATTGAACCTATACTACTATATAAATACAAGGTGCAGTTTAACATTGTTATCAAAAATCTCGACAAGTTCTTGGCCAATTTACTTCGAGTTTTTACACGATATTCTGATGAAAGTTCGGACAGACTTAGACTACATGTTCATTTTAATATATACTGTGTATGAGTACACAAATGTATACTTCTTACCGAAGATCTTGAAACGTTCGTGACTTATGTACATAATATTTTTACAATATTCCATAATAAATGGCTGGACAGATATAAGCCTCATTCTTTGTTAAGAGATTATGATTCTTGTGTTGGACTGGCAGCTTGTTTATCTCAGATTCCTACTTTTAAGGGAGAATCGAAATTTTAATCTATGGGATCTGCCATGAAAGTGTTAACAGATTGTTCAAAAATGGCTCTGAGCACTATGGGACTTAACGTCTGAGGTCATCAGTCCCCTACAACTTAGGACTACATAAACCTAACTAACCAAATGACATCACACACATCCAAGCCAGAGGCAGGATTCTAACTTGCAATTGTAGCGGTCGCGTGGTTCCACATTGTAGCCCCTGGAACCGCTCGGCCACTCTGGCCGGCTAACAGATTTTGAAGAGTAGTATTCCACCACTGAAGTTTAACCTTTAACCACAGTATGGGTATTAAGAAGATGTCATGTTTATTTAGCAGGTCACCACACCATGGATAACATAAAGCACTAAGTTCCTTAATCAGTTGTAAACTACTACATGCCATTCCAGCATATTAGGTTTTATCCATCCAGGCAAACAGTTGAAAATTAATTTACTTTAAACCGGAACAGAACATAGTCGCTTAAGCATTAACACGTTTACCAGAAGGATTACAATTGTGGCAGCCCGTCTGTGGTCGAACCCGGGACTCCAGATAGCATAGCTGAAGCCCGGACCCACTGCACCATTTCTCATCAGAAGAGTGGTCAAGTTCAATAGCGTCAAGGGGCAGTGCAGAGTGATAAATCGGTATACGGGAGTATTCGTTTATTCACATAATTTACAGTACTACTATGGGTGCAGCATACTGTCGGCGTGTCGCCCACAGCTCTTTTCCACCAGTCCAGCTGGCTCAACAACTCCTGGTATGCCGATGCCGCTGCTCCATCATCAAGGCCGCTCAGCTGGAAGCTGGTCGCGTTCTCCCCGCTTGCTAAGGCGTCGCGTATTGCGTCGTGTAGCTGAAAGCGAATCCAGAGACTGTTGCAGTCCCTGGTCCCTGCGACCCTCAGCCCCGTTTCACCTGCTCTGTCCGACCATGGGACGAAGGTGGCTGCACTAGTCACTCGCGGCCCTCAGCTGCTTCTGCTCCCAGTACAGGACCGGACTCGAACCCGCACCTCCTGGATGTGGTGCCGCAACTTGCCACAGATGGCAACACCCACCACCATCCTTGGTGCTGCTGTGACGTTACTGCACCTCCCGCAGCATACGCCTGGCCCGGACCCTGGTACACAGGTGAGAAATGAACATGGCCTGTTCTGAACCTGCTGCAGACCACTGTCACTGCCCTCCAGCAGGCAGACCGTGGAATCTCCAAGCATCCGGCTGCCGTTCCATGCTGCCTCGGTGTTGTGTCCTCGGGGGCGGAATACAGCCTGAACAAGTACATAGAAACGAAGTACACGTTTACGCAGAATGTTTACAACACTGCCAGACTGGGGGCTGTAAGTGTAGACCAGCACAGGTGCGACCCAATTCTCGACTTACCTAGCACACCCCCATCAAGCCAAAAGTGTCTAACTATTTATACTGATTTTCCCCTCACTTGTGACATAGTATCAGAAAGAGACATAAACTATGGAAGGAGTAAATTCCCATACGATTTTACTGAATTTTAACAAAATTCCCCTTTTCTACGACCAAGACTAATACTAGAGCAGCACACCTCCGCCCTTTCAACAAGATTGGTCCTGAATCGAAATATATCATCCGTGGCCTTTGGCTGCGTAAACATAGCTTGTTCACAAAACTTATATGCTAGAGACTAAAACTAACGAGAACATTAAAACATTAACGCTACCCCTATACACTCCTTACACTGGTTATCTATGCTGCAGGAACCAGATGCGTTGGCACCTCCTCTACTGGTGCACGTTTCCACACTCTCCACAGTGCTATACTCAAGAAAAAGAGAATAGCGGCAAACCCTGTGGCTGAAACGCTCACTGTCATTATCCTGTTGCTCCAATGCTGTTACAAATTTCGAACGTGTTCCAATACATTACTAAACGTGGTAGACCCATCCTGTGCATTAATAAAGGAATGCAACGTTTTCTAAAACTCCGAATTTAACGTGGAGTTTAAATATGTCAGATTCTGCATTGGTAATGTCTCCAGAACCCTTTCCCAACAGCATCCTCAAAACGTCCGAATGCTACACTATGCCCCTACCGAACTCTCTGAAAATAGTCTCCCCCACACGATGACCAAAGAACTAAAACAACAAACCAGAAAAACGCAACTTTTATCTGACCCACCAAAACAGAAAAAACGCAAATAACCCCTTGATACAAAAACGCGAAATATAAACATGCCACATAATATTACAGATATAATAATTTACTCCGTCTGTGACCGTAACACATAAGTAACGTTATGCGTCCACTGTTGTCCCTCCACCGCGACCTTCTTCTTCAGCTTGGTTTGTCTAGCCTCTGCAATTGGGTCACTGCCCTGTATTTGAGGTAATCTGTCTACAATTCCTTTAAAAGGCTTTACTCTACCTACATGGATAATGGATGTTTTTGTTGACAGTTGCACTTTAACATTCACAGGCGAAGTCATCTCCACGACCTGGTATGGTCCGTGGTACATCTGAAAAAAATTTTGGTCTTTCCCTTAGGTGCATATGGATTTGTGATTAATACCCATTGACCTACCCTGTACTGTGGTAAAGGTCCCAACCGCTTATTCTGTTCCTCGTGCCTTTCCAATGCTTTTGTATTGGCCTTCTGTGCCCTCTTCCAGACTTCCTGTATTGTTCATGCAAATTTCCTCACTGTGTTTCCTATAGCTCCCGACTTCAGACATAGAACGTCAAACGGTTATGGCATCTTTCTTCCATAGACCACATTGAATGGTGACATTCCGACCCTGTTTGCATTTTGTTGTTATAACTCGATACCACGTATGGAAGATAAACATCCCAGATATCATGGTTTCCATTTACGTAATAACTTAGTATTTTAAAAATTGTTTTATGTACTCACTCCATTCTCTAATTCGCCTTTAGATGAAATAGACTGGTCCGTAATTTTTTAATTCTCAATAACCGACCCAACTGTGTAAAAAATTCGAAAATGAAGTTCGTTCCCTCACCTGTAATTATGTTATCAGGCACCCCAAACATGTTCTACTGTACTGGCCTGTTGGTCTGCTATTGCGACCATGGCTCGAAACCGCGAAAAGTAATCAATTATAGTTAAAACATAACAATTCTCTGCCGGTGTTTTTTTGTATGGCCCACAGATATCTAGCCCAACAAACTTGAAAGGTTTCGAAGCCTCTGGTAACCGTTGCAATGTAATTTTTTCACCTGTCACATCGGTTCGCTGCGCACACGGTACACAATTTGTTGCGTGTTGTTCCACACCCCTCCTCCGAGTGCGCCACCAAAATGAGTTCTGCTACTCGTCTTTCAGCTGCTCCACGACTCCCATGCCCTGAAAGCATATGATCATGGGCCTGATTTGAGACTTCCTCTCTCAAACTCTTTCGCATCACAGGCCGTGGTCCACACCTGGGAACTCTACACACCAAATTTCCCTTCACAATTAAATGTGGTTGAATTCTGGCACTCTTCAAACTCTGCTTGTGCCCTTTCCCATTCCACGACACTTACTTCTAATACGTCTAACTTGCGGCTTAATGCATCTGCATTCCCAGGTTTCTTCCCTGGCTTATGAATTACTTCAAAGTCAAACTCACTTAATTTTAGAACCCACCATGTTAACCAACTAGAAGGATCCTTGAGTACCAGTAACCTTCTCAACGCTGCATGGTCTGTCACGACCTTAAGCTTCCTACCATAAAGATACGTTACTCCATATATTACAGACATCATCCCCTTTTCAGTTGTGGAATGATGCCTCTCTGCCCTATTTAACTGTCTGGAAGCTCCTGTCCCTTTACCATTTGCCCCAGAACACATCCTACTGCACCATTTGAAGCGTCACACGATAAGATGAGGTCTTCTTCAAAATTCAGAAACACCAACACCAGACCAGAAGCTAATCTAATTTTTAATTCATCGAAAGCTTGCTGGCGTTGCTCTGTCCATTGAAATATTACACATTTCTTCAAAAGCTTTGTTAACGGCTTTGCTATTTTAGCAAAATCCTTTACAAATTTACGGTAATATGAACATAACACACTGTACGATTGTAATTGTTTCGTTGTACGTGGTGTTGGAAAATTTTGAACTGTCCCTGTTAACTGAGAATCGGATGGAACTCCTTGTTCACTGATTACATGACCTAAATAATTGATCTGCGACTGCGCAAAATTAAATTTTTCTTAACTTAACGTTTGCAGTGCTGACCGAAATCTTCTAAGGACTTCTCTTAAACGCGATACATGTTCTGGTATCTCCTTCAAAAATACTATAAAGTCATCTAGGATAGGTATACATGTGTTTGATTTCAGTCCTTTTGAAATCCCATTTAATATTCGCTGAAAAGTGTCCGGCGAATTCAACAACTCGAACGGCATACGTATATACTGATAGCGCCCCCAGGAACAGTAAAAGCTGTCTTGGCATACGTATATACTGATAGTGTCCCCCACGAAAAGTAAAAGCTGCCTTTGCCCTATCCTCTGGCGCTATTTCCTACTGGTGGTATCCACTCCGTAAATCCATCGCTGTAAAATACTTACACTGTCCCCGACTGTTCAAAGTGTCCTTGATATTTGGAATCGGATAAGCGTCCGAAATGGTTTCGCATTTAGAAACCCATAATCACAACAAAAACTATATTTCCTTGTACCATCCACCGACTTCTTAGAAACAAGAACTACAGAGCTTGAATACGGGCAACCGCTATGCTCTATGATTCCATCCTGTAGTTGTTGTTCTATAAACACCTCTAGAAGCAGTTGCATACGACTTGCTACCCTATGGTTTCCTAAACACTGGTGTATTATCTTCCGTTGGTATGTGATGCTTCGTAATCGGTGTTACCAGTAACCTACCCTTCGCTCCGAAAAAATCGCAAAATTTCAATAACAGTTCCTACAACGCGACCCTGTCGTCTCCCTCCAAATGCCGTAATTTTCCGCTCAATTGCGCTGCATCGACGTTTTGCTTATGGCTCGCCTCTAAATCCTCCCTATCGAGGTCATCACCACTAAAAAAAACAATATGGCCAATAACAACCCTTTCGACAAGCTACAATCCGCTCTGCCGAATTTATCTGTACTTACAGGAACCCTATACTCTTCTTCCAGATAACGTGCGTGAGCTGAACTCCTCCGCGCAAAAAGTGCGCATTATCCAACTCCTCATTGCTCAAGAGTGGCTCCACCGTGTACAACGTCACCTTTGGTAAGTCCGTATTTATCGACACCCAGACTACATTTCCCGTACATGCCGGTATGTTATCCCACTGATCGACCTTTAATGAATCCGTTCGCAGTTTAGCTGGCGTCACCTTCGCGTTCAGAGCGCTTTGCGACACCCGTCCATTTGCAACCGTTTCCCCCATTCGAAACATTGTTCCACTGAGTTACTCTGTTGGTTGCCAATGATCTATCTTCGTACGATGTTTGTCAAGGATATCTAGTCCGAGAATCACCGAATAGCCCTCACTCGCACATGGTAACACCTTTACCTGCTCGCTAAACTTAGTTCCTGCGATCACAAATTGAAGTACCGTCGTACCCAATGGCTCCCCTTTATTATCCCCACCCCACGTAACCTATAACGTGGAGACTCAAACCTTCTCCTGCTAGCTAGATCTAGACTAATAAAAGACACGTGTGCCCCCGTGTCAATCAGAAACTTCTTTTCTATTCCCTTCACCATGCCTAATAAGCAGCATTACGTCTGTGCTCCTAGAAGCGCATTATCCACTTTCACTGAGACCGTCCTCCGACGATTGAAGCGGTCCCGTTGTCGTTTAACGGCTGCTGTCGCCGAGGCTCCGCCCCCCCCCCCCCCCCTCACTTTTACTCATGCAGCCCGGTAACCCATTTTGCCACATGAGTAACACTGCAACTGACGCTGTCACTGCCTCCTAATGTGCCCTACCTGGACACAGCCAAAACACTTACGTTCCGCTTGCAGAACAATAAGCATCACACTTTGCTTAGTTGCATAATCTACCTCCTCTACGTATCTGGCAAATCTTAGAGTCGCTGCAAGATCACTGGGATTATCAATTATCACGCGATGTGACATCTCCGGCGGTACTCCCCGCAAAAACACATCTAACGCCCTGCTCTTGGCCTCCTGTAACATCACTCTATTCGTCTCCCCATTCGGTGACAGTTCGAACCTCTGTGCATTCAGCTTTCGAATCCTGCCTGAGAAAACCACCACAGTCTCATTTCTTCTCATAACTAGTGCAATAAAATTTTTCCCCAAAAAAATTATATTGTTCTGTTTTTGGTAACTCTGGCGTAACCCAGCCTCAAGCTCAGCAAACGTCCCCAACCTGTTCAACGTTTCATTTTACAGTATGTACGACTTGGAATCTCCTATCAAGCATAACTTCGACACTCTCGACATCACAACATCCGACCACCAATTGGCCTCAGCCATTGTGATAATGTCATTAAGGATTACCGACACATCCTCTGTTGTTTTACCCGAAAAGGGGTTAATCAATGCCGTGTTTGCCAGGTCAAATGGACTTTGACACTCCCCGAACTGTAATTTACTTCCACCTGACGTCCTATCCCCTACTTGCAGTGCCTCAAATCTCCTTGCTAATTCTTCATATTTTTCTTTGTCCCTTATCCTTGCCTCCTACAATCCCCGAATTTGCTCAGTGAGTTCGGCTACAGCTTCCACTGTAGTCACTGCTGCAGCCTCCGCTGCTTGCCGCGTTTCCACCTTTCTCGTTTATAGCTATACTGTTAGTATTAATTCCACTCTGCTGCTCCTAAAACTTAATTCTTGTAACGAATCTTCGGCCATCTACATTCTAAACAAATGCGTGCCAAATGTCCAAATCTGTTACAAATAAAAGAAGTCTTTGGCACCTACTTTGTACATGGTAAGCTGTGAAGTGACAGGTTGCAAAAATTACCTCGGTTAGGCTCTATGTCGTCATTTCACAAATTTACCCTGAATCCAGATAAATCTAGAGGCTCCTCTGGCTTTACAAAAGACACTTTCAAAATGTGCATACTAATTGACACTTAACCCCTTAAAACACAAAACATAAATCATAAATCACATGTCCCTCACTCATCCCCACCATGCTCGTGCGCTGGTGACAGTCCCGCTTTTCTCCCTATACTGGTATGGACAAACACTTCCTGAACGACAAGACGTAACAACAGGTGTACGACCACCGATCACGAACGCAACGGAACACCTCAACCACCCCCTCTACACAGGCACACCTCAACGCTACTTGCTCGACGTAAGATGTGGAAGTAGAAATCCGGTTCCAGCGTTGTAACCAGCACCACCTCTGACGACACTGTTGCAGGATTTATGTTATTGATATTGATTAATTTCTTTATGTATTCAGTAGTTAAATTGATAATTGTCTCTTCTTTTAATTGGTTTCTGTATCACTCTCCATGTTTCATACCTCCTGATCTAGCCTTATGTAGTATTAATTTTATTTTATTAATTTTGTTTATTAGCAGAAAGTGTTATGTTAGCATGAAATTCCTATTTTGTGCTAAGGATTGTCCTATATACTCCATTGTTATGTATGTGCTGTTCAATTTTTTTTCCTTTTCATTGCATTACCACCATACTGTCAAAGATGTTACTTCCTGTATGTGTCTACTTCAGTCTAGACGTGTTACTTCTCTTCTAATGTTGTTTGCAAACATTGCAACATCTTTGGGGATAATACTCAGTAACTGTCGGAAGATGGGCTTGTTAGCACGGAAACTGGTTAACAATAAAAGTAATATTGTAGATCAAAAGCAATCTGGTGCTTTTCATTTATTATAATGATTTTCTACCAAGGACCGACGGAAGATTCTATTAACAGGAATAATAAAATAGTAGTTTACTGTGTCAAAAGCAGAAAGCAAGTAATAAAAACACAAAAGGAGAGCTTTGCTTGATTTTAACCATTCAGCCACTAGAAAACATGCTTTGCTTCTGTGATGTTCTTACAAAGCGTCTGAAACTGTTCGTGTTTAAAAATGCAGTTAGCACTGTTATTATTCAAACAGTTCAAAGTAATTATTTTGTGATGGCTAGAAAGCCCTTCACATTATTACTGGTTAACGGATGACCATTTAATTGTTGTAGAAGGCGCACTTTTTAGCAGATTCAGGCTTCAGGTAAATATTCATATCACAATGACCTCCACAAACGAAACTAGAGTCAGTTGTTTTTCTTGAAGTATTCCGACGTATGAGACTGTATTATTAAAAAATACGAAGAATATCGTTTGACTATCTAAATGAGTCTCAAATATCACGAACAATCTGTGAGAAAAGCAATAAATGAAGTATTTTGACAGATAACTAACTGACAAATAAGACTTTTAGGATGGAGATTTAGTCGTGGTATGTAAAGATACAAATAAATAGGAACAGTTATGTAGTTGACCATATGTAATTGTTCGTAGCACTTAAATTGAGCAGATCTGGTACGTTACCCAACCACAACACACATGCAAGAGTTAAGTGCTTATTAAAAGTTACGTACTTTTTACAGGTAGACAGGGACAGAACTAGAACGAACAGCAGTCGAAAGAAGTGATGTGATAGATATACATGTGAGATTTAATTGTGTTTTTGCTTATTAGGTAGTTGAGAATGTGCGAATAAATGTTACATTTGTGTTGTGGGCACTACGAAGTCCTAACTCAAGTTACATAATGTGTATTTATGTAAGGAAATATAAATGAGCGTAAAAGTGAGATATTGCTGTGATTATGTATGTACTTAGGTAATACTGTAACACCGCAAGTCAATACGAAATAGCATTTTATTGCAGGAAGCTACTTTGCAGTATGGGCTTGCAGCTTTGGAGACGATGGCGGTGGCAATATATATCCGCTGGAATGTTAGCGTGACTAACTCGCACCTATCGTTGGCCTAGTTGTGGGAAGCGCAAAGTGTGTTAGTTCGAGCGACAAAAAATTCAGGCCCCTAAGAATCTAAATAAACAATATTAAATATTAGTCAAATTTTTTAAAGGCAAATATACAGACATTTTCTTATTAAAAGGGAGGTTGCAATAAAATCTCAGCTCTCTACCTGAGATACTTACAGATTTAGAGACAATTACCTAAAACAGCAAAGATCCACACTTATATGATTAAAGACAGTTAGGATTCATAGCAGTTTGTCTTTTAGTGTCATTTGGGATCATTACTGAAGTTCAGTAAATGGCTGAAAAATTTATTTAGGTATTTTGTAATTATAAACCTTCACTACTTTTCATTTTCGTAAAATAAAATTCAGAAAGGATTAATGTTTATTTCATAACTATTTGTTTTGTTGTCTGAATAAACGAGAGTGAGTGAGAGTGTATATGTGGGACATACGTAAAGATTCAGTATTATCTGATGTTAAACTTTACGTAACTATGTCATGGGAAAATGTGAAGCAAGCAGTTGCAATGAAAGCTGTAATTTCCCTACGTTGCTCATGACGTACGTCCAAGGACACTTGATACCTATTTGCAGAGTAATAATTTTCTAAAGTCATTTCAGAATTAGTTTTCTTTTCGTTTGGTTTTGTTAAACATTTTAGGAAGATTCGCTTGATGAAGTGACGTAAATGCACCTGTGAATATGATTGGTGTAGGACAGTTTTCGAGCGAGCAGGAATTCAAGGTATTGTTTTGATTCGCTGGTCATTTTGGACAAAGAATCAGAGTTAAGCATTTCCCTCACTGTATCAAATACTTATACTTCCTGGAAGGAGCAGCAGGGTGACAGTCGTTGGCTACCTATCGGACGTACAGGTCATGTTGGGCGTGTCCGTATAAGTCATGAGTAAAGTGAAGAAGTTACTGGTATTTCGCGTCCGGGTGTATTGCCGTGTAAGCAGTTGCAATTACGGACAGATTGTGGAAATCTGAGCTTTGTGAAGTGTTTAGTTGCAAAGATAAACGCGGGTGAACTTTTGGCCTTTGTAGAATTCCGCGTTGCATGTTTGAAATTCATCTATGGAACAGTTGGCGAGCAGTTTCTTGATTAGAAACCAGCTGAAAAAGAAGACTAAAGGTTAAACTCATATACTGTAGATGAACATCGACTGTAGATCACGTAATAATTCGGGTCGATCCTAAGTACATTTCTGGCTGTCTTGCGTGTGTACTGGGTTGTATGATCTATGAGATGAGGACATTGATATTAGTCGTTTAAATAAGTACTGGCTGATGGCCAATTCTTTAATTTTGAACCTAAAGAAATAAAGAATTTGTTGTGGAATTTGCGGAATTTTGACATTTTTTTCTAAACGAATAAGGCAGTCGCCCTCCACCCGAAAGTCGTTTTAAGATATTACAGGATAACTTGCTACTAAAGTTTAGGCGGTCTTTGCAAACGTAAGTATTGACGATATTTCTCTTCAACGCAGCTTTTAACAACGTATGATAGTATCTACGCATGTAGAGAATAGGGCTGCTGACCAGACGCCTTACTGAGGTAGGTGGGACTTTATGTAGTGCACAGTACGGCGAAAGACAGTGGCCAGACAACTAAGCAAAGCAACGCGACTTTTAACCCGCCACGCCGCAATACATAGAAGGAAATTTTAGCTGAGATTTCTGTTTACAAGCAAAGAGTAATGTTATTAATAATATGAAGAGACTTAACATCAGTGTTTTAAAATGTACTAGTATGCACAGGACTTCCTATATCCTGGAATATATGTTAATGATGTTTGTTTTCAAATACAGGGTGAATCACCTAAATCTCCACCGTAAATAACGCGGAAATGGAAAGAGCTATTGACGATCGGTTTTCACAGAACGAATCGGTAATCAGGAGCTCTTCTTGTTAGTGAATCAATAGATTGTAAGAATAATTATAAAGAATATTTTTGCGCAGACATTCATTTTTTAAATGGAACAATTCCTATGACATTAAAAACTGAAAGCCGGATAAGTTAGATGTCGGTGGTGTTTGTTGCAGCATTCTAGCGCGAGTCCTTTACAAGATATCGTATTTTAAAATTTACGACAGTACTGTTGCACAATACCTGTGGTAGCACACACTAAGGAACCACACAAATGAAAATACATATATCAACTTGTGGACTCTGACCAGCAACGGGACAATTGTCGTCACAGATTGCGTTGGAAATGACAATCGGCAGCGCCGATACACGAATCCAGTCTGATTTAGAACGACTGCTAACGTTTCAGATGAGATGTCGGAGCAATAATACGTCATTGCCTATCACCGGGTGAAGGTGATATGCCCATCTGATATGTTCATCTGGTATGTCCATCTGGTATGTTCATCTAGGCAGCGTCTTTCAACTTTCCCCACAGAATAAATGTCTACAAGTTTAAATCCGGGTAACGTGCCAGTCAAGATACAGGCACTCTGTGTCCAACCAAACAAAATGGATACTATTCGTGAACACATGCTGCAGGACTTCGTAGACTATGGGAGCGACAATTATCATATTGGAACAATAGTTGCCTCCTCGTATTCAGACACACGTCTTAAAACATCCTTGGAGGATGGTGTGTTAGAGGCCTGCAATACTTGGGCACTTTCAGTGTTCCGTTTATCAAGAATGGGTCTATGAGCTGTTGGCTCCATATCCTACACGACACGTTTACACTACATGGACCTTGGCTTTCCACCTGATGAAAAAAATGGGGACTGTCAATAGAGAAACAGTGCACGTTTCTACGGTTTACCAGGCTATGACTGGTGAATGTGGCTTCGTCACTAAACAAGATACGTGATAGATCTGGAGTAACCTGTCTAAATTCCAATGTACAGAAGTGAACAACATTCTCATATTTGTTTCTATGCGGCTCTGATGGAGGCAGATGTTCTGGGGATAAAGCCTGTGACTATACAGAATGAGTGGGACACGTGCCTGACACATGCGACTTTCTGTTGCGACTGCACTGGAGCTAGCGTGCAAATCAATTCCAACAGAAGCAGGTACTTTAATTTCCCCCTTATCTGTCTTCATTTGTCTCCTTCTGTTACATCGTCTTTGTGTTGAACATCTACTTTTACGTAACTGGTTGAAAAGATTGACAATCGTAGAGATGGTTGACGTTGATATTTTGCCGCATACACTGTACAAGAACGAACTGCATCCTAAACATTCCATACATCATGTGCATGTCAACTTTATCTACATTCGTAAATCCAACCGTCCATTGATTTGCTCTATGCCTGTCACGCTCTGACTGACTATAAAGTCGCAGTACACTGAAGGAACACAGAAGCATACTATAAGCAAACATAAGAAAATTGTGCCTAATATCTAGGGAGGTTGAATGGCACAAACAATGTCTCGTAAACTACTAGCATTAGAATCCTGGAACAAAAGTCACTGACGTTCTAATGTTCCCTAACTTTACTCTGTTAATTCCAATAGCTATTATCCCATTTCCAAAAACGGACGTTTCCCAAAAACGTAGTGAGCCGTGCGCGGCTCGTGTTCTTGCCATTTATTGTTTGTCATCTTCTAATGCGGTACTGCCGCCATGTTTACTTAATGGATTTACTGGCATCGCTAACTTCCTGCCTTACTCGCCCGTGAACGGCAACAGGAGCGCGTATCGATAAGTGCACTGTCATACCATCTCTGGAGCGACCGATAGTATTTCCGGGTCGTCGTTTGTCTGGCAGTCAGCTGGAGAAGGACCAGGAGGGCGGTTGGAACGCAGCAGCAGTGTAGTCGGAGACGGAGCCGCAGTGAGGTTCGCACAACCAGTACCAGCGGGGACGACCTACCAACTCGAAAATTTCTTCCTCAAATTGAGTCCATCCATTATGGGTTATTTTGCCTCCTTGGTATCAGAATTACTTAACTTCTTTCACTTCGTGATCAACAATCCTGATATTTCATTTCTCACAGTTCGCATTCCTGTTAGTTATTACTTATGTCTTCTACGTTTTGCTCTCAGTCCATATTTTATACTCATTAGACTGTTCATTGCATTCAGCAGATCGTGTAATTCATCTTCATTTCCACTGTGGGTAGAAAACCCATCATCGAATCTTATCAGTGATATAATGTCATCTTGAATTTTAAGCCAGCAATTAAACCATTCTTTTATACCTGTCATTCCTTCTTCGATATATGTAACGAACAGTAGGGGTGATTGAAACTTCCTGGCAGATTAAAACTGTGTGCTGGACCGAGACTGGAACTCGGGACCTTTGCCTTTCGCGGGCAAGTGCTCTACCAACTGAGCTACCCAAGAACGTCTCATGCCCCGTGCTCACAGCTTTACTTCTGCCAGTACACAGTTTTAATCTGCCAGGAAGTTTCATATCAGCGCACAATCCGCTGCTGAGTGAAAATCTCATTCTGGACACATCCCCCAGTCTGTAGCTGTCATATCCTTTCTTCCAGGAGTGACAGTTCTGCAAGATTTGCAGGCGAGCTTCTGCGAATTCTGGCGGGTAGGAGACGGGGTACTGGCAGAAGTGAAGCTGTGAGGACGGGGCGTGAGTCATGCTTCAGAAGCTCAGTTGGTAGATCACTTGCTAGCGAAAAGCAAAGGTCCCGATTTCCAGTCTCAGTCCAGCACACAGTTTTAATGTGCCAGGAAGTTTCATATCAGTGCACACTCCGCTGCAGAGTGAAAATCTCTTTCTGGAGTACGGGTGAATGTTAAATCCCTCTCTTACACCCTGTTTAAGCCAAGCACTTCATTCTTGGTCTTCCAGTGTTATTATCTGATCTTAACTCTTGTTCATTAGCCATCTGGCCATATAGCTTACCCACATTTTCCTCAGAATTTAGAAAATGTTGCACCATTATATATTGTTGAAAGCTTTTCCAGGTCGACAAAAAGCAACGTATCTTGGTATTTCTTTAGTCTAGCTTCCATTATCAAACGGCCTCTCCTGTGCCTTTACCTTCCTTTGGGCGAAACTGACCGTCATCTGTTTATCGATGTAGTATAGCATAATTCTACGATCGGCGAGACGTTCAGTCGTAATAAACGATAATGTCTTGTGCTGAATAACGCTAAACGCATTGTGTACTATGAGTGGAAGTTACGAACTGAGCAGTAAAGTGTTCAAGACCGTTTGTTGAGTATGGGGTTAGTAGCGACAGTCGTCTATAGCGCATTTCTATAGCGCGTTCGACGTAATGGTTAGCAATTAAAAATTGTTGTCACCTACATATCTTGTGAACGGGTTACGTCTTGGAGCAAAGCCACAGGGAATCAATTTAAGCAGTGTAGTCTGAACCTCTGTTTGTGGATTCCGTGTAGCTAGTTAATTGCTTGGAAATTGCGAGTAGGGGCGCGAGGGGGGTGGGGGTGGGGGTGGGGGCAAGGGGCGAACTAGCCATCCAAGCGGCAACACACAGCGTAGAAATTCTGTGTGTAATTTCCTTCTTCAGACAGTCTTTGAGATTAGTGAAATGTTTGTATCACGGAAGAGTATGTATATGAATATTTTCATTTACACGTGGTGTTTTGTACTCGGAATACGGTGTTCCACATTTTTCCAAGACGAAGTAATTTATGTGAAACTTCAGGTATCTCAACTGTGTAAAGCTGTGTGAGATAATGATAAACTGAAGCTAAAGAGTATTTTCTCTTACATAAGTCTTCTCGAGGAATTTTGTATGTGCTCAAATACGTAATAATGGTAGCTTTAAGCTCCCAGGAAGCAGATGTGCATGAAATTGCACAATTGTTGCATGTTATCAATCCTAATGAGGGGGACCTTTCATCTCAAAGGAGTAACGTTACTTTAAAATTTTTCATTTGTCTGGTTTGATAACATCAATCTTAGCGTTTTCCCGGGTGATCATTTACGTGGAGTTAACAATGGAGAATTCCATGAAGAAGGTGCTCCCTTAGAAACCGACCATTAACAGGAGAAAGTTCCCTGACCCAAAGAAAGAATATTATTCATGTATCGAACAAGCATTAAGATTTGCAATATGTAAACGCCCATTTATGTAAACCAGCAATACTGAAATATATACACTAAAATGGTACTGAAGCATCTTAAGGAGAGGGATACGTCTTAAAGTTCGTCCTGATAGTCGTTTACATAAGGAGATCTGTTTCTCCCTGCTTTTAATTTCTGAAAATGTTAACCACGTCACATAAACACATATCAATCGAATGTGGAAAAAATGCGAAGGTGAATAACACAGTAATTAAATGCGTGACAAGTAGAATTAGGCCGTAGCTTGAAGCCCCGTAATATATCACTCCTCTTCTGACCGAAGCATAATAATTTTCGTTTAGCTTTGTGCTTTTAGATACTGGTTCCGTCGTATGCTATTTTTTCCCCAAACTTAATCAGAATGAGTTCGAGAATGGGACCTCTGCCTCTTGAGAACTGTCATATTCCGTCAGTTGCTCCTTGTCTGTTTCATATGCTCCATCTTGGGAATGGACATGTTAACATACAGCTTATAACAAGTACTGTTAGCAGTGACGGGAATGACGATTTTTTGCATTTACACGCAATAGATGTCAAAATATCCGACTGATTTAAGAACAGGGCAAAACTTATATTTAGAAATATTTCCTGCTTTTTTAGGCAATTAAGAACTTTCAGATAATATTACAATGTTGTTCTTCACGCATTTAGCATGTTTAGCCCTTTTTTGTTGCGTCAACAGCCTTATGAATGATTTGACGCTGCCCGCCACGAATTCTTCTCCTGTGACAACTTCTTCATCTCAGAGTAGCACTTTTAACCTACGCCATCCATAATATGCTGTATGTATTCCAATCACTGTCTCCCTCCACGGTTTCTGCCCTCTGCAGCTCCCTATAGGATCATAGAAGTGATTCCCTGATGTCTCAGTAGATTTCCTATCATCTTGCCCCTTCTCCTTGTCAGTGTTCTCCTAATATTCCTTTCTTCTCCCTACCTTATCAGTCCACTTGATTTTCAACATTGGTCTGTAGCACCACGGCTCCAATTCTTCAATTCCCTTCTGTTTAGGTTTTCCAGCAGTTCGTGTTTCAATACCATACAATTCTATGTTCCAAACACACATTCTCCGAAATTCGTTCCTCAAATTAAGGTCTATGTTTTTTACTAGTAGACTTGTCTTGGCCAAGAATGTCCTTTTTGCCAGTGCTAGTCTGCTTTTGGTATCCTCCTTTCTCCTTCTATCATTGGTTGTTTTGCTGCCTAGGTTGTAGAATTCCTTAGTGTTCATCTACTTCATGACCATAAATCCGGATGTTTTAGGTTTCTCGCTGTTCTCATTCCTGATACTTCTCATTACTTTAGTCTTTCTTCGATTTACTAGTAATCGATACTCTGCACTTATTAGTCTGTTCATTGCATTCAGGATATCATGTAATTCTTCTTCACTTTAATTCAGGATAGCTATGTCATCAGTAAATCGCATCATTGATATCCTTTCACCTAGAATTTTAATACCACAGTTGAGCCTTCCATATATTTTCATCACTGCTTCTCCAATGTACAGTAATCTCATACACCATCTCTGTCTCTTCATCTTCGCCGTCCGACGCCGACATGTTTACCTGAACTATCGTTGTCGATGTTCGTTTGCTGTCGATTCTGATAAGAACAACACTACCACGGACGTGTTCGCAGAAGCTCACTTTCTGTCCTATCTTCCTATTCGTAATAAATCCTGCTCCCTTGATACCAATTTATGTATCTATAATTTGTAATTTCTACTTACCCATGACATTAAGGATCAGTTAATTGTTGTACTGCTGTGATAATTGTCTAGTACTCTGTAATAAAGGAAAGAATATACAAGGGGATATAGTTCTCAATATCTCCAGAGACTCTCAAGTTATCTGAAGGTTGTTCCAACAAACCGATCGTCAAATACTGAAGGAAGTGACAGCACACATGTCAAAGCTTTCGCTCTAACGGCATGGCTTGCAAGATAACAGGTCTGATGGCAACTACCTAGCAGTAACCCAAGACATACATGCAGTTAGAAACACAACAGTTAATGGTTTCCAATGCAGTATAAATAATTGAACGTTTCATGTGTCACCCTAACGGAACTCGATTTAAATTACCGTATGTGTTTCACAAACACCGGAGGGTAAAGCTGGCCGTTCGAGATCCGGCTCATTGTGGAGGCCGGCCGCTCTTTTCAGCCTAATAGCAGATAAAGTGGCAGTGGTACAAAGATTGCCTTACAAGTAAGGAAAATCTCCTGGAATCCTCGCTCAAAACTGAAGCATTTAAGGTAAATATACTTAATTTATGCACAACGCCCTTCACAAAAAATAATAGTCTAATGTGTGTTTGTGTTTCTGTGTGCCCTTACTTGCACTTTAGCATCTGCGCGTGTGCTTGTGCCTGCATGCATTCGTGTTAATGGTTCAAAATGACTCAAATGGCTCTGAGCACTATGAGACTTAACATCTGAGGTCCTCAGTCGCATTGACTCAGAACTACTGAAACCTAATGAACCTAAGGACATCACACACATCCATGCCCGAGGCAGGATTCAAACCTGCGACCGTAGCAGTAGCGTGGTTCCGGACTGAAGCGCTTAAAACCACTCGATCACAATGGCCGGCGTGATAATGTACTCGTGATGATTCGTCGTTTTTGACACAATGCGAAACCGTAAGCTCAAACCGATGGTGCAACACGCTCGGCATTGAGTCAGTAGAACTGTAACTGTGAACTTTCGTGTTTACTTGCTGGAATGTGGTCGCACTGCGTTAAGTATAGCCGACTGTCGGAGGAATACTCGAGAATCGTGGTCTTATGGTGATAGAACGTTATTCGCGGATGTGAGTTAGCGCAGTAGACACCAGAGATATATGCGACGTATGCAGTTCCACGACGTACTGTAGCAACTGCAGCAGCTGGAAGTCCGGTGGTTACATTGCAAACGCCTTGGATTGTGGCAACCTCCGTTACACTGCTGTGTGGTTGGCAGCTGGCCTGCAGGTGCCAGCCTAGGCTACAGCAGAAACATTTAACCATTCGATGACATAATCCATATATTAGCTAAAGTTTTCCTGGAGTTTTTCTGTGTGTATGTGTGTGTGTGTGTATGTGTGTGTGTGTGTGTGTGTGTGTGTGTGTGTGTGTGCGTGTGAAAGAAGGTCTACAAAAGACCATGGGAATAGGATAGTTGCTTAGTTGAAAAAGGACGGAAATATTGGCCGTTTGAAGAAACAGACCCTGCGTTTGCTAAATGTGGTTTATGGAAATTCAGGAAAGTTTAGCCTACGTTATTCACTAAATAGCTTGGATACAAAAGACTACCACACTAATAATTTCTTCTATAGGACTACAAAGCAGTCTTAATGTACAGGGTGGTGTACGAAATGTGTTAGCAACTGTTTGTTTCACAATTGACGACGCACATTAGATATCCCACTGGGATCTCTACAGCAGTACCAGCAGAGCTTGGAAAAACAAATGAGTTACGAAATGACGTGTAATTCACGATACTGCCGCTAGAAGACTAGTAATGGTTCAAATGGCTCTGAGCACTATGCGACTTAACTTCTGAGGTCATCAGTCGCCTAGAACTTAGAACTACTTAAACCTATCTAACCTAAGGACATCACACACACCCATGCCCGAGGCAGGATTTGAACCTGCGACCGTAGCGGTCGCTCGGCTCCAGACTGCAGCGCCTAGAACCGCACGGCCACTCCGGCCGGCTAAGACTAGTAAGCAGCAATGGCTGACAATGGAAGACTGACGACACAGCAGCGATCGGCAATTGTGTTACTTTTTCATGAAACGAAAAGCCTTGTTGTGACTCAGAGGCGTTTCCCACAACAGTTTAACACACGATGGGTCCCTCGCAAGAAGACTATCCACAGGTTGTACAATAAATTTGTACAAGAAGGAACAGTATTGGAAGCGAAGCGATCTCTGCCTAAGACTATTTGTTCGCGTACAATATTGAAGCGATGCGAGTTGCTGTTCAGAGAACTCCCGGGAAATCGTCTAGAAACGCCCCAGTGCAACTGGGATTATCCACACGCTCCGTTCAACGTATTGTTATAAGTGACCTCCATATGTAGCCATACAAGATGACCTGTGCACAGAAGGACACTGAAGAATACAAGCAGCAGAGACTATTGTTTGCTCAGTGGGCGGAGGATAGGGAAGAAACTCTCAACAATGTTTGGTTTTCAGAAGAGATCCATCTTCATTTATACAGTGTGGTTAACCAACAAAATAAACGCTTTTTGGCCACTGAAAACCCACAAGTGCTTCATGAACGACAACATTATGCTCCGAGGATTACAGCGTGGGCAGCAATTTCAAGTCACAGACTTATTATGCCCTTTTTCTTTGAAGAAACTGTGAACAGCGTACATTATTTGAGCATGCTTCAAAATAGCTTCATTCCACAGCTTCTTGCTACTGCCTTCCCCTTCAAGACGCAGTGGTTCATGCAAGATGGAGCAAGGCCACACACTGCAAACACTGTGTTGGAGTTTTTACACGAGCATTTCGACATGGGGATCACTTCACTCAGGTTTCTAGGTCGCTTCAATGACGGACAAAATTGGCCCCCCAATAGTCCAGACCTCAATCGATGTGACTTTTTTCTTTGGGGGTACCTAAAGGAAATAATTTTCCCGAGACGTCCGCGTGATTTAATGGAGCTCAGAAAACTTATTCTTCAATCTTGCAGTGAAATTACGGAGGACATGTGCCGTAGGGTAATCACTAACTTCAGTGTTCGTTTGAAGGAAGTTAGGAAACGAAATGGTGGACATATTGAGCATGTGCTGAGTTAGAACAAATCTTCATGGACGGCTCTTCATTGTTTTACACGTTCCTTTCAGATTTTATTGACAATAAAGTTTATATTCAAAAACAAAATGCTAACACATTTCGTGCCCCAACCTGTATAAGCGTTGGAACGTAACGATGGTAGGTCCTGTATCTAGACTGAGTCCAGAAGCCATGTTACCTTAGAAACATTGTGTCACCATCTTCCTATAGATGACACATGTTGCCTGAATAATTGTCGTCTACTCTTGAATCTTTTTTATGCAGTGCCACCAACTCTCGCCATGTGAGCTATTCTGTGTTGGTGACATTCGAAGGCTGATAGAGAGCTTTAAAGAATTTAAGCAACAAAGTGACTGAACGTCTTTCAGTACATCTTCTGTAATTTGTTGCCCGACGTAACTCCGAAGTAACAAATACTATGTGTAGTGAACAGGTCTCTGATTAATCATTACATCAGGATAACCTCTCTCCGTAGACTCTCTTAAAAATAGTTCAAATGGCTATGAGCACTATGGGACTCAACTTCTGAGCTCATCAGTCCTCTAGAACGTAGAGCTACTTAAACCTAACTAACCTAAGGACATCACACACATCCATGCCCTAGGCAGGATTCGAACCTGCGACCGTAGTAGTAGCGTGGTTCCAGACTGTAACACCTAGAGCCGCTTGGCCACCCCGGTCGGCTGAGACTCTTAGAAAAATTATATTTGTATTTGGCTTCTTTCAACTATTTCTCTCATTGTTATTCTAGGCAGTGCCTCTTTTCCTCTGCCTTCCGAAACACAGCCAAGCCGTAAGGACAAAGCACAAGCGACAGCCTTATAGTAGGTGCAGGCGACCAATCGCCGTCGTGCCTAGGCGGTGTTCTGTGCTCACCAAGCTCGCTCCAACTCTGTACTTTTAACAAACCAGTGCGCGCGCGGTGGAAAACTCTTTACACGCTAACTACCTCCACAAAATTTGCACACGGATATGTTTCGTTTGATTGCGAGGAAGAGGTTAACCAACATGTTACAACATGTTACTCCATAGCGTATAAGTATAGTCAACTCTCTGAAGGACTGTGAAAACAACACGTACATAGGAAAATTCTCACAGAAAGTATGATAATAACCTGTCATTTGATTTAAAAAAATTTCAGGATGTCTAGAACCCCTGTATCTTCATTTAAAGCTTTCTTGCTGCTTCTTTCTTCTAAGAGCTATCTCTCTGACGTGGGTTAGCAATTCTAAAGTCACTCTGCCTTAGTTACTCTCTCTGATTGCATGAGTCGAACTAATGTCAGTAAGGTAAGCGTAGCTGAAATTAAGTTTAGAATTTTACTATGTCTTCCTGTCTTGCAAACCTTATGTAATCTGGCTTTGTGAATACCGTTTCTCCACTTCTACTGTTATTATCTCCCTTAGTTTCGAAGCTGAGTTCTCGTTTCTATTTTTGTTGTGAACGGCCAGTGTCGGTTGGCCAGTCAGTGTGCTCCCTGCCGCCGTTGGATAAGCAGCTGCAGCAGCAAGTCGTATAACCCTAGCTTACTTATTTGTTAGATACTTTAATTAATTTCTTTGCGTGTTTTTGGGTACTTGCATTGTTTAATTCATATATTTCGGGCGTATTATAGTATTTGAGGGTTGTAGCACCGCGCCTTAGTACCTGAATAGTGCAAATTCGCGTAGTCGTCTGTCTTCTGTTTTTGTTGTGAACGGCCAGTGTCGGTTGGTCAGTCAGTGTGCTCCCTGCCGCCGTTGGATAAGTAGCTGCAGCAGCAAGTCGTATAACCCTAGCTTACTTATTTGTTAGATAGTTTAATTAATTTCTTTGCGTGTTTTTGGGTACTTGCATTGTTTAATTCATATATTTAGGGCGTATTATAGTATTTGACAGTTGTAGCATCGCGCTTTAGTGTTTACTTCGTAGATTCTTATTTAAATTGCGTGTGAGTTTCGTATAGGAGGTGCAATTTCGAGTTTTAGTTACTGTAATCGTAAATTCAGCAGATTGTAGCGCAGTCGTAAGGCATTTGTACAGGTTAGTTGATACATTCTTTGCGTGTTCCGCTTGCGTTATCTAGGCACTGACTCGTGTTTCGGTAACTGTTGTTGAACATCGATAAGAATAGACAGGGACAGCGATTGCTGTGTTCGGATGAGGGCTGACTTGGCATCCCTTCGCTCACAGCTGCAATCGGCGCTGACTAAGGTCGTGCAGCTTGAGGCTGTTGCCAATGGGCACCACTGTGGGGAGCCGGACTCGGGAATCACGGGGATGTCAACCTCGTCCCGTCTGTCCCCAGATCGGTCCGCCGCTGTGGTTGCCCCGGTTGCTGCCCGCAGTGGGGCTGAGCCCTCGCCTGTGGTTGATTGGGAGGTCGTTCCAAGGCGTGGCAGGCAGCGAAAGGCGTCCCCGGATGCTGATCAGAAAGCCTCCCCGGTGCGTCTGACAAATCGGTTTCAGGCACTGTCTCTGGCTGAGCCAGATGCAGCCGCCTGCCCTGTTTCAGAGGATCATTCTCAGCCTTCAAGGTCCGGGCAAGCGCAGAGGGTGGGCTTACTGGTAGTTGGGAGCTCCAATGTTAGGCGCGTAATGGGGCCCCTTAGGGATACGGCGGCTAAGGAGGGGAAGAAATCCAGTGTGCACTCCGTGTGCATTCCGGGAGGAGTCATTCCTGATGTGGAAAGGGTCCTTCAGGATGCCATGAAGAGCACAGGGTGCAACCAGCTGCAGGTGGTGGCACATGTCGGCACTAATGACGTGTGTCGCTTTGGATCTGAGGAAATTCTCTCTGGATTCCAGCGGCTATCTGATTTGGTGAAGGCTGCCGGTCTTGCTTACGAGATGAAGGCAGAGTTCACCATCTGCAGCATCGTTGACAGAACCGACTGCGGACCTTTGGTGCAGAGCCGGGTGGAGGGTCTGAATCAGAGGCTCAGACGGTTTTGCGACCGTATTGGCTGCAGATTCCTAGACTTGCGCCATAGGGTGGTGGGGTTTCGGGTTCCGCTGAATAGGTCAGGAGTTCACTACACTCAGCTGGCGGCTACACGGGTAGCGGAGGCTGTGTGGCGTGGACTGGGCGGTTTTTAGGTTAGAAGGCCTGGGGAAAGTGCGGGATGGGCTGCAATGTCAAAGGGTGCTTGGCAATTACAGGACGTGCTTGGATCAAGGAACAGTCGGAATTATAGTTGTAAATTGTTGTAGTTGCGCTGGAAAAGTCCCTGAGCTTCAAGCGCTAATAGAAAGCACAGAAGCTGATATCGTTATAGGTACAGAAAGCTGGCTAAAACCTGAAATAAGTTCTGCAGAAATTTTTACGAAGTCTCAGACGGTGTTCAGGAAAGATAGATTAGGCAGAATTGGTGGTGGAGTGTTTGTGTCTGTCAGTAGTGGTTTATCTTGTAGTGAAGTCGAAGTAGATACTCCGTGCGAATTGGTGTGGGTGGAGGTTATACTTAACAGCCGAATTAAGTTAATAATTGGCTCCTTCTACCGACCCCCAGACTCCGATGATACAGTTGCGGAACAGTTCAGAGAAAGTTTAAGTCTCGTAACAAATAAATACCCCACTCATACGGTTATAGTTGGTGGGGACTTCAACCTACCCTCGGTATGTTGGCAAAAATACTTGTTCAAAACCGGTGGTAGGCAGAAAACGTCTTCCGAGATTGTCCTAAATGCTTTCTCCGAAAATTATTTCGAGCAGTTAGTCCACGAACCCACGCGAATTGTAAATGGTTGCGAAAACACACTTGACCTCTTGGCCACAAACAATCCAGAGCTGATAGAGAGCATCATGACTGATACAGGGATTAGTGATCACAAGGTCATTGTAGCTAGGCTCAATACCATTTCTTCCAAATCCATCAGAAACAAACGCAAAATAATTTTATTTAAAAAAGCGGATAAAGTGCCACTAGAAGCCTTCCTAAAAGACAATTTCCATTCCTTCCGAACTGACTATGCGAATGTAGACGAGATGTGGCTCAAATTCAAAGATATAGTAGCAACAGCAATTGAGATATTCATACCTCATAAATTGGTAAGAGATGGAACGGATCCCCCGTGGTACACAAAAAAGGTCCGAACGCTGTTGCAGAGGCAACGGAAAAAGCATGCGAAGTTCAGAAGAACGCGAAATCCTGAAGATGGGCTAAAATATACAGACGCGCAAAATTTGGCACGTACTTCGATGCGAGATGCCTTTAATAGGTTCCACAACGAAACATTGTCTCGAAATTTGGTAGAAAATCCGAAGAAATTCTGGTCGTATGTAAAGTACACAAGCGGCAAGACGCAGTCAATACCTTCGCTGCGCAGTGCCGATGGTACTGTTATCGACGACTGTGCCGCTAAAGCGGAGTTATTGAACGCAGTTTTCCGAAATTCCTTCACCAGGGAAGACGAATGGAATATTCCAGAATTTGAAACACGAACATCTGCTAGCATGAGTTTCTTAGAAGTAGATACCTTAGGGGTTGCGAAGCAACTCAAATCGCTTGATACGGGCAAGTCTTCAGGTCCAGATTGTATACCGATTAGGTTCCTTTCAGATTACGCTGATACTATAGCTCCCTACTTAGCACTCATATACAACCGCTCGCTCACCGATAGATCTGGACCTACAGATTGGAAAATTGCGCAGGTCGCACCAGTGTTCAAGAAGGGTAGTAGGAGGGTAGTAGGAGTAATCCATTTAACTACAGACCTATATCATTGACGTCGGTTTGCAGTAGGGTGTTGGAGCATATACTGTATTCAAACATTATGAATCACCTCGAAGGGAACGATCTATTGACACGTAATCAGCATGGCTTCAGAAAACATCGCTCTTGTGCAACGCAGCTAGCTCTATATTCGCACGAAGTAATGGCCGCTATCGACAGGGGATCTCCAGTTGATTCCGTATTTCTAGATTTCCGGAAAGCTTTTGACACCGTTCCTCACAAGAGACTTCTAATCAAGCTGCGGAGCTATGGGGTATCGTCTCAGTTGTGCGACTGGATTCGTGATTTCCTGTCAGGAAGGTCGCAGTTCGTAGTAATAGACGGCAAATCATCGAGTAAAACTGAAGTGATATCAGGTGTTCCCCAGGGAAGCGTCCTGGGACCTCTACTGTTCCTGATCTATATAAATGACCTGGGTGACAATCTGAGCAGTTCTCTTAGACTGTTCGCAGATGATGCTGTAATTTACCGTCTAGTAAGGTCATCCGAAGACCAGTATCAGCTGCAAAGCGATTTAGAAAAGATTGCTGTATGGTGTGTCAGGTGGCAGTTGACGCTAAATAACGAAAAGTGTGAGATGATCCACATGAGTTCCAAAAGAAATCCGTTGGAATTCGATTACTCGATAAATAGTACAATTCTCAAGGCTGTCAATTGAACTAAGTACCTGGGTGTTAAAATTACTAACAACTTCAGTTGGAAGGACCACATAGATAATATTGTCGGGAAGGCGAGCCAAAGGTTGCGTTTCATTGGCAGGACACTTAGAAGATGCAACAAGTCCACTAAAGAGACAGCTTACACTACACTCGTTCGTCCTCTGTTAGAATATTGCTGCGCGGTGTGGGATCCTTACCAGGTGGGATTGACGGAGGACATCGAGAGGGTGCAAAGAAGGGCAACTCGTTTTGTATTATCGCGTTATAGGGGAGAGAGTGTGGCAGATATGATGCACGAGTTGGGATGGAAGTCATTACAGCATAGACGTTTTTCGTCGCGGCGAGACCTTTTTACGAAATTTAAGTCACCAACTTTCTCTTCCGAATGCGAAAATATTTTGTTGAGCCCAACCTACATAGGTAGGAATGATCATCAAAATAAAATAAGAGAAATCAGAGCTCGAACAGAAAGGTTTAGGTGTTCGTTTTTCCCGCTCGCTGTTCGGGAGTGGAATAGTAGAGAGATAGTATGATTGTGGTTCGATGAACCCTCTGCCAAGCACTTAAATGTGAATTGCAGAGTAGTCATGTAGATGTAGATGTAGATTCTCAGTATTAATGTGGCTTTATGTGATAAGATAGCATACATGACAAATTATATCGCCAATATATTTCCGTGGTGAGAATAGCTGTCTTGGATAAAGGAGCCTTATATCCATTGTATTAAAAACTTATACGAAAATGAGAAGGTGAAAGCGTATGTTATTGATATGACCCTAAATGGAAAAGGGTGAACTGGAAATGAGAAAAAACCGAAAGCATAAAAGTGTAGTGTTGTACAGGAAGGAACAAAAAATTTTAATGAACTGGAATTTAAACAGGAGGAATTAAATCTACAGCATCTCGCCACTGTACTAACATACACTCTGAGAGAGGCAGCGATTAATTTCTCTAGGACATAGTTCCGCTCTTGGATCCCACGATTCCAAAAGTCGGGATGGCTGCTGGCCGTCTATAGCAGATAAACATCTGATCCTCTATTCTGCATATCGTTTCTGAATCCCCACACGATGGTTATGGAATACATCTATTACTTCGCATTATTGGTCTGGACTTTGAAACCTGCGTGATTTTATGTTGGTGTTTGGATTTATCCTAGCTCTGCTCGTGATACTGATTTCATTTCTTGTTACGTGTATTCTTCAAGTTCACATTCAGTTGTGTTTTGCGCCCTTCGACTACCGTCGACTTCGGTTTCCCCATGCTGCGTGGTTACAGTGACCGGTTTACTTTATCAGGCTGTGACATAAAATAGTCTTTGGACATCGTTAACTGATTTTAAGGCAAGATGGACACTTGATGAAGCACTCAGGAAACGTTGCACCTGAAGAACTATAGGATCTTCGGTTAGTACCACGACGAAATTTAGTCTGTACACCTAAAGACGTCTGGCAGAGGTACGGACGAAACATAGTACGTAGTCATAAATGACACCCGACTACATTCCAAAATCAGCTATAGAAAATGTTTGTTGTATACGATACGTAGATTCGACGAGATTAAACAGAAAGAGAAAAACTGGTAGATGATTGAAATATGGCATGAAACCAGAAGAACAACAGATACTACAAAAAGAAAAAGGTACGAGAAGGGTTCATACGGACTACAGCTGCAGAACTGCCATTATCAACCTTTTCAATGATGTAGTTATTTTTGTATATCTGACTAAACTTCGCAAGTTCCTGAACAGTAATCCGAATGGTGCGCAGTTATTGCGGATAACATAAAATCCGATTTTTTGAAAGTCTACTGCATTCGAATCAGATTCCAAGTTTCATTTTCTAACTACAAACAAATCTGATTCACTTTAGACTTTCCAATGTATATCATAAGTTTCAAAATTTTCACTGAAGATTTGCTGCTATTGAATCTCAAAATGGAAAGGTACATAATTATCAACAACCTCGGTAATATTGCAGAACGCTTCGTTTCATTATAACGAATTATTTTGTTACCTGCGTTTAAACACGGAACTAAATCTGAAATCATACACACTATGGGAGTCGATTTAGACCCAATTTATTTTTTATATTCAAATTTATGTTCACCCTCACGAACCACGGCCCCTATGGGCTTGGGCGATTTGCGTGCACCTGTGATACAGACAACTGTACGAGATAGAGGCCATATTAGAATATGGTTCTGAATGGGGCAGCAGCCTTTTCGTTACTAGATATGATTATCTTCATTGAATTATTTATAAAACATCAAAAGAACATTATTTTTAACATATACTATAATCCTCCTAAATCTACCCGGAATAGTATTAAATGATTTACATTTCGAATTCTTCCTGACTGGGTGCGATGACATACGATTGTCAAAGTATTGTCGTACTTCTAAGTTTTGCTTTGATAAATATAGTTTCAGTACGCACATGTACACTATAGTAGTTTCTCAGCAATGAATAATTACTGCTGTGTAAGTAAATGATTCGCTTTGGTTGTGTATTCAGTCAATCATAAAAATTCTAGAAAGATATTCACAATTGACAATGACAATGAATTAATGATTTCAATAAGTAATGAGGCTTTCGGAGCCATGTTGTTTTATTGTGGAAAATAACGAAATATTTTCAAGGTTTCGTATATTGTCCACTCTCATCGCATTTCTATTATAATATTAGTTTGAGACGACGCGATTGTACTGCAATTTTCAGGTTTCCATGAGCTATAACTACATTACTTTTCGTAGTAATCAATTTTTCCAAATGCGATGCTCTCGGAGGATGTGCTACTTACATTAGATGTGGTCACGTGGTCTCTTCTCAGAAACACGTGATATAACCAAACTGAAATCGTTCAGATATTTGCATAATTTGTAAACATAAGAGAACACCATGGCAGTGACGGACCTCTACCAAATGAAGCCTCATAAGGATAAGTTTAAAGCAGTTACAAAATAACTCGGTGAGTTCCGAGCCGCTACACACAATAGTACGTACTTACAGGTATAATGTAAAATTCATAAGGAGATACCTACCTAATAAAAAAAAGGTCGAATGAAACGGTGACGATTAATACAAAGTGAGGAGGGCTTGTAAATTGAAAGCACTGGGTAACATACTGCTGCACACAGAAAAAGTTGAGCACGTGGATTTTCAATTTTTTGAGTGGTTTATTCCATTCCTCCATTCCAACAGGCACCCAGACTAGCCGATATGCTAATATAACAAACCTCTGGATGGTATAGTTGACATTTAGAAAAAAACGCTTTGGGTAGACGGGAGTCTGTGACACAAATCAATCATCGAGCGCGTGGAGCAACTAACACAGTGCGACGAAATGCGAAGTAAGATTTTTTCACTGGGGCACTTGCATGCTGCAGAGAAAATATCACGTGGCAGATTAGCAACCAGTGCTTGAAACAGGTCGAGCTAAGAAAGGTTCGTGGGACAAGTACAAAGATGCAATCTTAGCCTTCTCTTCAGCAGAAGGATGTAATTAATCGAGCTGAGAAACTCAAGTAATCAGGCGTGGCGTCGTTCTGACTGCGTCTTGAATCGGAGAGATCGCGAGCTGTTGAGTTTCGGAGAATTCACGACCAGCCCTTTGTGATCGAAATTGGTTTGCAACCTGCCACCGATTACCTCATCGAGTTCTGGGACGAGGCGCGCCATTCCTGTGGAGTGACGTCTGCGAGACTTCCAGGAAGTTTCACCAGTTCGTGGATCTTGGGTACAACCAGCCTTCGTGCTCTGAGCGGCCAGCCGACGGAAGTAACCTGCAATCCATCTGGGAAAGGCCAGCCTTCGAGGCCTCCTATGTACCTGGACGACTTCAACTACGTTCTTTTTAATGCACATAGTCAGGGGGACAAGCGCGTATAAGGTGGCTTTGATTTCGCACCTTACAAACACTCATCTAACTACTTTGCTGTGATCTACAACCACAATTAGATATCATTTGAGAGGTTGTACGCCGTATATATGAATATTTAAAGAAGACTGACATTGCCACGTACGTCTTGTAAAAAACTGTTTACATTGTTTGCATGAATCTAGTAGAGGTTCCATGGCCAGTGGATGTAACGCAAGGCGGAACTCAAGCCCTGGGTGTAAGGCCTGCACAGATGTGTTAGTCCTGCTTAAACACAGGATTTAGCAAGCCAGACGTTGTGGCACCTGAGCGATCGAGCACAATACAATCGTGACTCTCCGGTTTGTAGCGGGACTGGAAGGATAACCGGGAACTCTGCAAGTCTTGAATGCAGCTGGGAGGACCGAGGAAGCGTCACCTAAGAAACCACGCAGGATGGGTTATTTCCAAGGATTTTTACTCAGAAGTGTACCATTGTATCAGTATAGGTATTCCCTCGCAAACGTTTCGCGCTGGACGACAAAGCTTGAAATACAGTTGGTCAGCGTTTGGAAGAATCTGTAGAGAGGGAGAATATTCCGTAGTTTCGAGAATATGATTCGCCTTCTGCAGTTACGAGGGAGAGAGCCGAGTCTTGCTGGGAAGCCATCTGTGGAGAGAAAGAGGTCTTCTGTTTTATAGCTCCTATGTGTGACTGTCGCTCAGTATGAGTTTTGTTGGTACAGGCCGACTTGCTGTCTTTGCTCTTAGGAGAGTTTATAGTCAGAACGGTTAGGCACTATAGTGTTGCGAACTTACACGATTCTGGACTTCGTCTCCGAGTTGGAAGTCGTCGTTGAGTACGCAGCGTACAGTGATTGAGAGAACTTCTTCTGCCTATACATACGTTGAGACAATATTTGAACTTCGTCCTTGTGGTTAGTAGTTCGCGTTTTCTCGTCTGTAGAACACAGAGAGGAGAAGACAGTATATTAGTCAGAGGACCGCTTCTGCTGTCCTAGTGTTTAAAAGAGACTTATTTTGTGGCTGGAGCTTTTCTATCACTGCAGGCGTGTACGAGAACCATAACTCCAACGAACCGGATGCAGTACATATGGTGATATTGCTATTCGCTTTGGCTTATTAGGGCTATAAAGCTAAACAACTGTGATCACGCTTGTTTATTTCCACTCTGTTTCCACACCACCATAGCTCATCTTTGAAAGTAGTGTCTTGTAGTGTTTGGTATGTAGATTGCGTCAGTCATTTCATCTCATTAATGTTAGATTGCGTGGCCATAAAAAGGGACAAAGTCGGGCATTTGGCCAGCAATTTTTTTGTCAGAAAATATAGACAGTTGTAATATAAAAGGTAGTTTTTTAATTTATAATAAATGCATCGTGGGAAACAATGTTTATCATTTAATAGTATAAGTCGCCTTACTCATTCATTTATGTTGAGGTTGTAATTTATGTGTCAGACAGCATTAAGAGATCCTAAGATCTGCTTCAGGGAGTAGTCAGACAGGGCCAAATCATCATTTTAGAGTGCAATATTTTCCATTGTGCGGATGCATTTTTACACCTGCTTGGTGTAGCATCTTGGACAAGTACGCCTCAGGATGCGCAGCCAAAGGGTCTGGACAGTCTGCGCTCCTCTTTGCGGCTGGCAGCCCATGGACGCCGCTTCGGTAGCCACCAGAACCTAGGACAACAGGTGTCAGCCAGCAACATCGGAGCGTCGGCACATTCTACAACCGGCTGCGTTGGCACACACACTGTGCCGCCCTGGGGTAGGCCAGACTGCTGCTTCAATAAACATTTGTCATTATTACCACGGTTTCACTCCACTTCCTGATGTGATTCTGCCTGCTCCCTAGCCCATCTTCATGCATAGAAACCCAGAGTAGGCCGGATCTTTACAATATATGTGATTTAAGTAAAGTATAATAGTGATCATCGTCATAGTCAACTTGAGCCACTTAGTGCTTTATTAGCGGTCTCTCAGGACATCCCTTCGGTCTCTGAAGTATCTTACTCGGCTTATTTTTCACTCATTGACAAATACTTGGTAGAAGGTGAAAGGGCTGATAGCTGAAAGAAGAAATCCAGGTCATGGGGTCATTGACTTGTATTCTCTTACTTTTTCGAACAGTAACATCTGTACTAAGTAAAGAATGTGAGGCTGACAGATGGAAAGAATACTCAGAAAATATATCATGGAGACACACATCTAGATAATGCTATAGAGACACAGGAGAAAACAAATGAAGTGGTATTGGAGATATGATACTCAGAGAAGAATTTCATTGACGTTAGCTAAATCTCGGCCAGAAAACGTCCCCTATAAGAGATGATAGTCCATGCAATAATTGACATCCTTGAGACAGCTAGTCATGACATAACTACCACATTTTATATGCAAAATAAATCATACAGGCGAAATACTTAAAGACTTCATGGAACATGGCAAGTACTGACTGTAAGCTAATTTCTGTCGATAATACAATCATCAGTATATTGTATAGTAGTGAGTGGAATAGAATTGACAGTCTATTGTATGATACTATTACGAAGTGTGTAATAGAAGTGTATAATAGACAGACGAAGAAACTTGATAATTTGCAAACCAGTCAGATTATTTGCCATTTAAACACTTCACGGACGGTTATAACTTTACTCAGCCACTTGTCTGCGAGTTGTCCTCTCAGAAGAATTAACAGTCATTGTAGAAGCAGACATCTGCACTATGGACACAGTTACAGCTCAGGAAATACTTGCGGGAACTGTGAGAGTATTGGTTGGCGCAAAGCCTCCCACAGGTAATTGAAACGTGGGATGGGAAGAACGACATGAGAATGAGAGCCATACTGTTGTCACTCTACAAGTTGAGAAGGCAATAGCGCCGGATGTTCTGAATGTGACCGACTATCATTATACGATTAACGAAACATTAGATCCATAAACATGGAGTGAACTGAGCTAAGATCTCACTGGCATGATTTTATAAATGTTATGCAGTTGGCCCCCGGAGTAGACAACATTCCATTAGAACTACTGACGGCCTTGGGAGAACCAGTCCTGACAAAACTCTACCAGCTGGTGAGCAAGATGTATGAAACAGGCGAAATACCCTCAGACTTCAAGAAGAATATAATAATTCCAATCCCAAAAAAAGCAGGTACTGACAGATGTGAAACTTACCGAACTATCAGTTTAATAAGCCACGGCTGCAAAATACTAACGCGAATTCTTTACAGACGAATAGAAAAACTGGTAGATGCAGACCTCGGGGAGGATCAGTTTGGATTCCGTCGAAATGTTGGAACACGTGAGGCAATACTGACCTTACGACTTATCTTAGAAGAAAGATTAAGAAAAGGCAAACCTACGTTTCTAGCATTTGTAGACTTAGAGAAAGCTTTTGACAATGTTGACTGGAATACTCTCTTTGAAATTCTAAAGGTGGCAGGGGTAAAATACAGGGAGCGAAAGGCTATTTACAATTTGTACAGAAACCAGATGGCAGTTATTAAAGTCGAGGGGCATGAAAGGGAAGCAGTGGTTGGGAAAGGATTGAGACAGGGTTGTAGCCTCTCCCCGATGTTATTCAATCTGTATATTGAGCAAGCAGTAAAGGAAACAAAAGAAAAATTTGAAGGAGGTATTAAAATTCATGGAGAAGAAGTAAAAACTTTGAGGTTAGCCGATGACATTGTAATTCTGTCGGAGACGGCAAAGGATTTGGAAGAGCAGTTGAACGGAATGGAAAGTGTCTTGAAAAGAGGATATAAGATGAACATCAACAAAAGCAAAACTAGGATAATGGAATGTAGTCAAATTAAATCGGGTGATGCTGAGGGAATTAGATTAGGAAATGAGACACTTAAAGTAGTGAAGGAGTTTTGCTATTTAGGAAGTAAAATAACTGATGATGGTCGAAGTAGGGAGGATATAAAATGTAGACTGGCAATGGCAAGGAAAGCGTTTCTGAAGAAGAGAAATTTGTTAACATCGAATATAGATTTATGTATCAGGAAGTCGTTTCTGAAAGTATTTGTTTCGAGTGTAGCCATGTATGGAAGTGAAACATGGACGATAACTAGTTTGGACAAGAAGAGAATAGAAGCTTTTGAAATGTGGTGCTACAGAAGAATGCTGAAGATTAAATGGGTAGATCACATAACTAATGAGGAGGTATTGAATAGGATTGGAGAGAAGAGAAGTTTGTGGCACAGCTTGACTAGAAGAAGGGATCGGTTGGTAGGACATGTTTTGAGGCATCAAGAGATCACAAATTTAGCATTGGAGGGCAGCGTGGAGGGTAAAAATCGTAGAGGGAGACCGAGAGATGAGTACACTATGCAGATTCAGAAGGATGTGGGTTGCAGTAGGTACTGGGAGATGAAGAAGCTTGCACAGGATAGAGTAGCATGGAGAGCTGCATCAAACCAGTCTCAGGACTGAAGACAACAACAACAACAACATGCAGTTGACAAGGAACTCCTCAGTCGAATACGGCGTTCACAAAAGTCTGTTCAATTCAGCTGCGAAAGGTTCACAAAGAATATTCGTATATCAAGAATGTGGCACATTTTATCGGCAAATTAAATGCCATACAGGTTCATCCCAGGAACATATTATTTACTTTTGATGTTGCATCGCTGTTTACTATGGTTCCACCCAATGAGGTGCTGCTAATAATATCTATTCTGAAGAAGGATGGTGTTGACATATGTGTTACGTTATCTTACCATCAATTTAATAACTCATAGCTATTATTAATATTAAAAACAGTCCTAGGTTGCTTAAAGCTTTTTATTGGCTCAAGAACGACGCGTTTTAGCCTGTTACTGTTTGTGAATGCACCGTCTAAGCACTGATAGGCCACTACTCATATTTTGCCGGGACATGTTTACAGTTTTTGTGTGTGGCCTTACAATGTGTTGCTACGAATGACGACCTACATAGCACGAAATAACCAGATGCATCGTTTTTGAGACAATGTAGTTCTTTCTGCTTCGTGGGACTGTATTTTAATATTAATCATAATACCAGGTTGCTGTACGACCATGCCACAACGGACTGGAATAAATCTTATCACACCTGTAAGATACTGACACCAGTAATTTAGATAAAAATGAAAAACATGGTTGATGTTGACCACGAGAAAGATCTGTTTGGATTTCAAAGAAATGTGGGAACATGTCAGACCATCTTAGACTGAAGATATCTTTGTGATACTTGTGTACTTCTCGAAAGGTTTTTAACTGTGCACTTGGATACCTTCTTCGAAATTTAGAAGGAACCAGTGGCAAAATACAGGGAGCGTAAATTTACCTGTAAATTGTGGAGAAATCTGACTGGGTGTGATAGTAGAGAGACATCAGATAATAGGAGTCGTTGAGGTTGAGACAGGGTTGTAGTACGAAACTTCATGGCAGATGAAAACTGGGTGCCAAACCGAGAGTCCAACTTGGGACCTTTGCCTATCGTGGGCAAGTCCTCTACCAACTGAGCTATCCAAGCATGGATCACAGCCCGTCCTCAGAGCTTTACTTCTGCCAGTACCTCGTTTCCCACCTTATAAACTTCACAGAAGCTCTCCTGCGAACCTTGCAGAACTAGCACTGCTGGGAAAAAAAATATTGTGGAGACATGGGTGAGGCACAGACAGGAAGTTTCATATCAGCATACACTCTGCTGCAGAGTGAAAATCTCATTCTGGACATATCCTCCAGGCTGTGGCTAAGCCTTGTTTCCGTCATATCCTTTCTTCCAGGAGTGATAGGTTTGCAAGATTTGCAGGAGAGCTTCTACGAATCTGGCGAAATCCGCCAAAGGCAAAGGTCCCGAATTCGAGTCTTGGTCTTGCACACAGTTTTAATCTGCCATATAATTTCATGTCATTGCACACTCCTTTGCAGAGTGAAAATTTCATTCTGGGTAGTGTTATATTCGCGACGTTCTGTAATGTGCACATTGAAAGAGCTGTGACGAATGCCAAGAAGAAACTTGATACCAGAGTACCAGAGATAAAAAATTAAACATTTTCTGTCTGACGATGGTCTTCAAAAAGCTGTTGAACGAAATGGGTAGTGTTTTAAGTTATATGACGAATTTCAACACACATATGTCAAAGGTAATATTGCCGAATTAATTCAAGTGCAGTTCGTAGACTTAAATGGAAAATATGACACAAATTGGCAGTCGATGAGTATTGAAATTACGGTCGAAAAATAATGACTATAGGCAACATATACAGGATACAAAATGCCGTGTGGCATAACTAGAAAAACTGTTTCGCAAAAAGAGCAATCTTTGCATCAACAGCATAAAAGAATCTCCATATTCAAGTCCTTTTAATTTGCAAATCCACTTCCTTAAAATCATGTAATACAGACCTGACTTTCTGGGGTGAAAAAGGCCATAATCCTATAAGCAAAGATAACTAGAGCCTGTATCTAGTTGATAAATAGGACTGCAGAAATGCATTGGTTTGGATTTATTAACAGATAGTTACTATCCCTATAGATAAAACGATTAAAGATTATTCTAACAGGTGTAAAGTTATATGAGATGATATAAGTTAGGCATCTTATCTTGTATAAGTTCATTAGACTCTTAATACAATAACTTACTCTACCATTGACTTTTAAACATCGCTGAAACCAGAGTTACGATCTTATGAACTCTCTAATACCGACATAATGATACCTGTTCTAGTAACATGCTTCACACACTTTAGCTCACAACCTAAGCAGATGCAGGTTATTTCAAACCAATAGTTAACATCGCCAGTGATCGATAGTTAAGCTACTATACGTCATAATTACATGGCCCCTGACTCAAATAGTGCTTTAAATATTGATATTTTGGAATGAAAGCAGATTTATTTTATAATATAAATTTCAGATAACCCTAGGTCCAAAACTGAGATCGTTCTATTACCTTACCTTTTACAGAAGTGGATGTAACTCTCGCGTCATATGAAGTGCTCATGTTTGTAACTGTATGCTTTCAATTTCTTTCCATGCATTTAAACACTATAAATATATAATTCATTTCGTAAAGAGGAAGATCCACCAAATAGCTACTGCTTTCCTTTGACATCCATTCACATACAGTTTTCGGAAATTTGTATTTCTTTTGTCAATGCTCTATGATGAATCAGAATGGTTCCATGAAATATCCATATATAAGAGTCAATGGTATAAAATAATATCCTACTCAAAGGTCATACAGCTTTTTCTTCTTGTTTTCGTTTAGTCCATCTGAGGACGATCTTATATCATTTCAAATAACTTCCGGGAATTAAGCCAAGGTAACACTTTTAGCGAACGCCGATATTTCGGCGGGAGAACACCCCGCCATTTTCAAGGCAAACTGCAACGGACAGGCTGAATTCCCGGAAGTTATTTGAAAGTTGTATCCGCCAGGAGAAACTCAGGCCTCACGTCTTATTTCATGTTAACCTCACTTTTTCTTGGCTTTATCCATTTCTGAAATCCCTTTAGTCCCATACTTTGGAACTTCTTTGCTCTTCTGTCCAACATGGTTTTCCCTGGTCCCAATTCTGTCCTCCAAACCAGTGACAAACTGATTTAGTATTTGGGGTTCACCCTGTTGTAAATCTTTGATTACTGTATCTACTCGACCAGTACACTTCGGCCCTTGTTCACAAGAAACTGATTTAGTTGATATGCGTACTTCTGGTCCATTCTACAGGTAAGTATGAAGAAAATGCTCCTTTTCCATATGTCAAATGAAATTTTGTTCTCGTTTCACTGTATAACCTCCTTCCAGCTTCGCACTGAACTTTATTATTTGCATTCTCTGAAGATGAAGTTATATTTCATTAATTCAGCATAGCAAATAATAGCTCCTTTTCATGAAACTTATTGTTGTGCCCTGCTGCTCTTATGAAATCTAAAGGAAACTAATAAATGATAACATCCCTTTTCACAAACATTGTATTTTATTAATTAAAAAACCTTTTATAAACCAATATGTATAAACAACACGTATAAACACTCAACAAGAATCTACTGCTATGTGCCATTGCGCCTATATTCTGCACTAATTTCCAGCCTCACTACCAAGCAACCATCTCAAGCCTCTTGCACACCCGACTTCCACTTACAGACTCCAACACTCGACTTCTGCTCACCCACTCGTACATTGTTAACTGCACTGCACTCTTTGAATTATTTTGTGATTACTGCATACTTCCTGAATGGTACTATATTTGGGTACTATATACCTACAAATCCATACCAATATAATACTTTAATGTGATAAAAATCAATGGTGGTGTTAGATTTAAATGTTAAAGTTAAAAAAATATATAGAAAGACAAAGAAGGAAAAAAAGTTAAATTTAAAATTATAAAATTACAATAATTAGTCTAAACTATTTGATTATCAATGCAGAACCTCAGTTGTTTAAGAATAGTTCCCATTTGAGTCCCTATTTACAATATCTGTTTATATTTGTATATGGAAAATGGCATTTAAGAAATTAAAGTTAGTGTCACTTAATTACACTGCATTAGTCAAATTATATCATTCAGTCAATCAGTAATTAGCAACAAGATAATCCAGGTCAATAGCAAATGCTTGTGCACACTCTCCTTGAAATAACATGGCGACATGAAACACAGTGCTGTTACATGCCAATGAAATATCGTGGCTAAATTTGACACATCAGTAACAATTACCTTTTAGGTTGTTTATACTCCTTCTGGCAGCACATTTTGAAAATATGATACAGTTAGATATTGGCACCAAGTTTACAGGGTTAGAAATACACGAAATTAGACGAAAATACATACCTTGGTATGTAATCCATAAACAAATCGTCTAATTGGAAAACACCCTTTTTATGTGGCAATTCGTATCTAATTACTCTGATTCAGGTTCTTGTTCAGTTGTAAATCACACGCAAACACATTGTTTCACGACGCATTGGGCTGTGGCATCGACGCCGCCAGGGATACACCACCACAATAACAACAACACTTTCACTGGTTATTCTGCTTTTATCACTTTCCTGTAGGATGCGATGCAAAACACACTTTTGTAGCTTTTGATTAATTATAGGGCTGTAAAATGGAAACCTCTGGGTACTGTAGACTCGTTATCTCTGCAAGTGGTGGAATTGTCATAACGAATTCATAACAGCGCCTCCCGCGCCCTGAAGCTTGTTGATCAGCTGGCCGGTGGCGTCAGCATCCCATGGTTCCGCGTTCCACACAGCTCTCTAACCTGACAAGATAGCGTAATGCTGGAACAAGTGACGGACGCGCTGCGACCTATGTTCTCTTAGGCCGGTATTACACTATCAAATTTCTTTGTCAAAGATTTTATCAAAGATGTGATCAAATATACCATCAAATAAAATTGACAAAGATCTTTGACGTAGCGCTGGAAGGGATATTACTCTTTCGTCATATTTTTCGTCAAAGTTCAAGATAGCTGACAACAACAACTTGTTATTAACCGCAGAAGTTCCATGTACCACAACTGCACTGTGTGCCAATGTGGATGAGAAGTGGGGGGGGGGGGAGGGGAGGAAACATACCTAGGTATGACGACCACACGATAAAAGCATTCAAGACTTGTTACGTGAGCTTAATGTGGAGGACGTCAAGTCGTACATCAATTACTTAAGAATGGATGAGCATACATTTCTGTATGTGCTCAGTGAAGTGTGTCCTCATATCACAAATCACAATATTCTCTTAAGAACTGCTACATCTGCAGAAGACAGACTATTACTCCGATTCCTTGCAACAGGAGAGGGTTAGGTTAGGTTAGGTTAGGTCTCCAATCTTCTTAATCTCTTTTTGTATTCAAGGTGCCTGAAGTTGTTAAGCGCCTCATCAGCTTCATATATCTGTATTAATTTTGTAGTTGTCGACACACACCAATTATATATGTACCGGCGATGTTTATAAAAACGCTACAGACGACAGAAAGCTACAGCGATGCTAGCGCTCCATGTCGTAACGTGTCACATTGCAGTGAAGAGAAGACAAGCGACTTCTTTCATCAAATCTACAGCGAGGCCCTATATTTGATCAAATATTGGACGACATTGGATAAAGTTCCCTATTACACCATCAAATATCTTTGACAAAGATTTTTGACAAAGGTATTTGACAAAGAAATTTGATAGTGTAATACCGGCTTTAGGGATTCTAAGATCCACCGCTGCTCCAGGGACAAGTTACGACTGCACTGCGCGCGCATCGCTTCACGTCGTTGGCTCCATGTCACTTCACCAAAACACAAACACAAAAAAGGAAATTATGGCAGTGGGGAAACAAAACATACAGCGCGCAGACATTCAGTCTGAAGTAAACACAACACTCGCGCCAAGGGTCCCGATTGTTGCATATGAAAGTGTCTCTGACTCGAACAGTGTACAATGTTTACTTAATAGCAGAAAACGTTTAAAACTGATTGCACCTAGCTCCCAATAGCTACTTACTATGTCCGCTATAACCCACTCACAATAGCTACCGACTATTGTCCATTTCCTTTCAAACAAGCAAAATGAACTGTTCAGGAAGAACACAACATTAACTTCTTCATTTCAATTTCAATCGAGTTAGGGTGAAGAATTTTTCTAAATATGAATGGTCCTCGGTAGTAGTGATGACACTTGTTTATCTCCTCATTTGCACTTGATGATTTCGTGTGAGTTCCAATGAGCACTGAATCACCGACTTTGTACGTAATAGGCTTCACTGTCTTGTCATGTGCCATCTTCCATTCTTTTGTTCGATTCTTCATCGTCTCCAACGTGATTTTAAAGCTCTCTTCTTGCCTAATTTCCTGTTCCTGCGGAAAGGAAATGTATTCATGAGAGGTACTGTTAGGTTTCTTTGCCAAGAGAACAGTACATGGCAGCAAATCCTATCGAATCATGCGACAAACTCTTAATCACTGTTTCAAAAACTGCCAATCACTGTATCTATCTTTTATGTTTCTGGCTACGATGTGCACGCATTTGGCGTTCAGTTCGGCTGGACGCGGGCCTGAAAGAGGAAATTGCAATATGGCTAATACCTTCATCATTAACAGAATCTTTCTATAGGTGTGACTGGCATGACAGTATTTACGAAGTATTCTTCCCTGAGTTTCTTTGAAAATATGTCGACGTAACATCTCAGTACTTCCCTTAATTTTTTCTTCTGTTTCAGGTAAGTCCATTAACGCTCGAATCTTGGTTTGAACACAATTTAGAGTACCTTCTCGTTCCTCTCTCGCAGCTTAGCGTAGTTCCCTGAAGTGTTTTGATTAAGTTACAGTTTCATCCTCTCCTCTATGACGTATCATCCTTAATTTAACGCCCGCAGCGCTCTTATCACCATCCACAAAAAGCCCTTGAATACAATTGTCCGTTCTTCATTAACTTTCCTCGTCCGGAGACCGTTCACCTCAAAATTAATACTGCATCTCATCTCTGTCAACCAATCAACTACGAGAACTAGTTCAACATTGAGAGAAGCCAGGATTGACACATGCTGTTCATGTTCGTCCTAAAAATGTTCATATGTGTGTGAAATCTTATGGGACTTAACTGCTAAGGTCATCAGTCCCTAAGCTTACACACTACTTAACCTAAATCATCCTAAGGGCAAACACACACACCAATGCCCGAGGGAGGACTCGAACCTCCACCGGGACCAGCCCCACAGTCCACGACTGCAGTGCCGTAGACCGCTCGGCTAATCTCTCGCGGCGCATTCTTTCCCTTGAATACGAAATCTTAGTAATGATTGTCCTTTAATTGGTTTTCTTCGGCTTCCAACTGCATTGAACATACCTACGCCCCTAACAGGAAATGTGTGAATGGCTACAAGGTTGTTCAATTGCGCAAACAGATTTTCAGACATAGCACTTGCCTCGCCAGCTGAATCAATTAATGCATCCATAGCCATACCATATGCTTCGGCTTCTACAAATGGCATGAGAATTTCTGTATTAGTTTCTTCATCTTCTCGGCGCAAATCTTCTTTGACGTCATTTACGTGTTCACAATTTATGGCATTTATCGTAACATCCGACCCTTGTCCCTGTGACAGAGTTTCGGAGCGCGTCTTCTCCGAAACTCTGCTTAGTTTAACTGTTCAGAATCTGGCTGATCGCGATCGCGGCTTCTTGCACGTTCTGGCGATCGATACTGTTCTCTGCCCCTGTCACTGTGTTGCCGGTTCGGCTGATGATTTGACCTGACTCCGTCTGGTATATTGTACCCGTTTCTTCTGTGACTATCGTCACACACTTTCGGTCGTCCGTAACTAGGAATTTCTTCCCGCGATGGGTCGTTATGACGATTCGGGTAATCATTATTACTGAGTCGCTCACATTGTTTCTGTCCGGCTTTGAGCACTTCCATTCGGTCAATTAGCAGAAATACTTGCTCCACTGTTAACTCTGGTGTGAGTGCTAAAAATGGTGGTTTCTGGATTAATACAAGCATCGGGTCTTCTTCTTCAACTGGATAGTCAATGTACGCATTGTCGTTCCAGTACCTTTGCATAAATTGACGCATTGTACCGTGATGACTTGCACAATTCAGCTGTGTGAGAATTTTTGATTTTACATCCTACTGTTTTTCTTGCGACCAAAATTTGTTCGAAAACGCTGTTTCAAATTCTTCGTACTTTTTGTAATTGTCGGATGCACTTATACCCCAAATATGTGCCTCACCCTTCATATAACTGTCGTAAGTATCTATTTTTGTACACGTTCCGTATAATGCCTCGGAAACGCATGTATGAATTGTTTAAAGAACGCAACTGCGCGGATGCCTTGTTTCGGTCCATAGTCATGAAATTTTCGACCACTTAATCCATTGTCAACAATTACTTGCGTCAAACCAACAATATTGCTATGTCTTTGCCGTAATACTGAATTAATTTCATCACGCAGAATTTCTTTATTAATTCCTTTTGGCAGTGTGTCGTTGTCTGTTACCTTTTGTCGTATCTCACCTTCCTCATCACTTAGTTCACCGAGCGAGGTGGCGCAGTGGTTAGACACTGGACTCGGATTCGGGAGGACGACGGTTCAATCCCGCGTCCGGCCATCCTGATTTAGGTTTTCCTTGATTTCCCTAAATCACTCCAGGCAAATGCCGGGATGGTTCCTCTGAAAGGGCACGGCCGACCTCCTTCCCTAATCCGATGAGACCGATGACCTCGCTGTCTGGTCTCCTTCCCCAAACAACCCTCCAACCCCCCCTCACTTAGTTCGTGACATCGCGTTTGTACTCCGTTATAAATCTTAATAAGCGACTCTTTGTTTGCTTTACAAGAACTTCTAATTTTGACGATTTCGTCATCTTCAGCCTTAACTTTGTCATTAACTTTACTAACAGACTCTTCCGTTTGCCTACACCGTCCATTAACTTGTATTTTAAGATATGTTATTTCGCTGCTAATGACCTCATGTTTGTCTTTACATTCTTTTCGGAGCTTTTGTTCAAATGAGCTGGTGAGTTTCGTTCGCATTAGTTACTGTCTAATAATTATTTTTCATTTCCTCATGGAACATTTTGGTTCCGTCATAAAATTTTGCTATTTCTACACGCGGCTGTCTATTTTCCTCATGAACATTTTTGATTGCTTATAATAGTTGGGACATACAGTCTTTTCTGACAATAGCGGCTTCTGTTTGCTGGATAACCATCGGTGTTGAACTTCTTTTTTGTAAATCAAAACTAACATTATCACTGTCATCGGTCGAAATAACTGTAGTATTTTTCTTCACATTAATTTATATTAACACTGTTCATATATATTAACACTGTTCGCAACAATCATTGTTAGTTACAACTTATGCCTGCTCTTAATTGAAATCTTCACTCGCAACTTAAGAGTCAGAAGCACTATTGATGGTTCCTATTCCTGTTCATTCCTACACAACGTTGAACGCAATTAATTTTTATGCGTTACTGTGCTGAAATGCTGCGGGCTCACCGTTTGCTGTGTTGTCTTTTACGTCGTTTCCGAAGATTGCTATGGAATCGAAGTCCGACTCATGAGTCGCCATATATAACACCCCCCCCCCCCCCCCAGTCTCGCACGGAAATTTATTATTCGCATACGCTGAAGATGAAGTTATATTTAACACCCCCCCCCCCCCCCCCCAGTCTCGCACGGAAATTTATTATTCGCATACGCTGAAGATGAAGTTATATTTAATGAAATCAGCATAACAGGTTTCATGAAACTTATTGTCGTGCCATTCTGTTCTTGTGAAATGTAAGGAAAACTACTAAATGATAACGTCTGCTTTTACTAATACTGGATTTAATTAATTAAAAACACCGTTTCGTAAACCAGCATGTATGAACACTCAACAGGAATCAAATACTGTGTGCCTATGTGCCTGTATTCTGCCACTAATCTCCAGCCTAGCTACTGGGCAACCGTCTCTTGTCTCTCGCACACCCGACTTCACTCACGGTCTCCGACACTCGACTTCTGCTCACCCACACGCACATATATGACTGCACTGCTGTCTTTGCTTTATTTTATGATAGCTGCATAGTTTATGATCGATACTGTGTAAGGATACTCTACCCTTACCACTTGTTTTATAGTTTTTCGAAATGCAGTTGTCCTTATCAAATCCTTTGTTCCACCTTACTACCGTTCTTGCTAGATTTACACTTTCTGCTTTGTATGAGGCTTCAGAGTGGATCATTGTTGTGCGGTGTCTCATTTTGGTGTAGGCAGAACTATTTCTTTTAATGCTGATGTTCGTAGCTAGTTTGTATGCAACATATATTTTGTTTATTCGCACTCCCATTGTTTCGTTTTCTGTCATACCGCTTTCTATCCATTCTCCTAGGTACTTAAATCTCTCCGTTTTCTTGACTTTTCGTCCTTTTGTAGTCATACACTGTATCATCTCGACAGACATCTGTAGGCCTGCTGTATACACTTATCTGTACATGTTTGGTTAACAACCTCTTCTAGTGATTGTGAAATTGTCACTATACTGTCTGAGAATGCCAACTGCTTTGTATTCTGGTACCTCAGCTGTATTTCACACACTCCTTTCTTTTCCCACGACATTTCCTCATTAGCTTATCAAGTACACGGTAAGGAGTAAAACAGAGAGTCTGTATGCCAGTTCCTGGTTTTGATCTTGGGGCGAAAACCTTCCTTCTAACTTGACCTTGAATGTTACGTTGGTCTCGACACAGTACTGGATTTTTTATCCAAATTCATCTCCTCCGTAATTGGGACCAGAGTTGGTCCGTCTGGAAGTCTATGAATGGGACCAGAATTGGTCTGTCTGGAAGTATATGAATGTGAAAGTGAAACTATCGCTCTTCCCTCTTTGAAATGCGATTAAAAATTTGCAAATAAAAGTTTTTGAGGACGTAATGTACTCTTTGAGATGCCTCGTTCGTAGCCACCAAATTTTCGATTTAGCGTTTTGAGAATAAAGTTACCTTACAGGTCACTAGTACTAACGACATTTCTGTGTAGTCTCAGGATCCTACTTACCTATTTTTGTGTATAAGATGTGTCACTAACGACGTCCATCGTCATGAAGATGCCCTTCCTCCCAAATTTTACGTATAATATGTGTATCTTCGATATTCGTACACTAGTCAGAACACTTCAAAAGCTTTGCAGTGATCCCATATTCCCCAATAGATTTATTTGCATTCGAGGTATTTATTATGCTCCTAACCTTTTCCAAAGCTATAGATTTTGAGTCGCGATGAAGGTCATTCTGAGTACAACTATCACAGTTTAGAAGCTGTTGGAAATACTTGGTCAAGATCTTACAGTTTTCCATGTCCCCACATACGATTTCTCTTTCCTTGTTCTTAATTCTGGGTTTGTGGGATCATATCTATGTGAGTTAGTCTTGTGTTGTCTGTAAGTCTCGCGGATTGTCATTTCCAAAATACTCTTCAATCTGCTTCAAGCGTTCCTTCTCATATTTTGTCTTGACACTTGTGATAGTTTAGGCCGTGTTCTGTCTCACTTCTTGGAAGTATTCAAGATTTTCTGGTGATTTCACAGAATACCAATCAATTAGCTTTTTCCGATTCTCTTCGATTGCCTTATCTACTTTTGCAGACGACCATGTGCGTCTACTACTTTCCCACAGGCGAACTATTTCCTTCTCATCGACAATCAGTGCATTTATCAGCTGTTCATATGCTCGATATATCTGATTCAATCTTATTTTGAATCAGTTGTTAGTTTACGTTTCATTTTATCAAGATTCACGATATGGGTAGTGATTTGAATCTATGTTTTCATCCTTGATGACTTTGACAGTTTGAATTTCCTTAACCCCCTGTCTCGAGGTCGCTACATGATTAGTCTGGAACACAACTAGTAAGAAAATGGGTGACCAAACAACACTAACAATGGAAAAAATGTGTGAGGTTAGTATTCCAAGCAAAACTGCAGTTGTTCGCTGGGTCTTCTTCCCCTACGAAATACTTACGACATTTGGTAATGTTAAAATTCTAAGTATATATTTACCCCTGCCATAACAAATAGTCTTGCCAATACTGGCGGCATTCGTAGATATTCCTGCACCACAGTGTAAAAAAAAAACATTATCTCGAAATATTATCTGTCCCATGATATATATGATAACGTTCGTCCAGAGAGATGTTCACAAATTATTATAGGTTTCACATTGTTTGGAGTCCGAATCCGTACTGTCTTACACGCTCGCTCGCTGAGCCGTATATACTCACTTGAACGTCCATGGCAATGCTTCGCAATCTCTAAATTTGTATGAGAATGAAATACACATCCTAAACTCACCCCCTTTTCTCAGCCCATAACTTCCTCCACCCTAATTTTCTCTATTTTCACCTCCTCTCCCTTCCCTCAGTCCTCCACCCTTTTTATGTCCATATCGTTCCATCCCCTCGTCCAACTGTCCTTGTCCCCCTCTCTCTGAGAAAGAACATTTTTTATGGCAAACGAAACCTTATTGGGATTTAAAGTCGATTAAAATAAGAGAGTAAATCGTTTGGTATCATTGATATATACACTCCTGGAAATTGAAATAAGAACACCGTGAATTCATTGTCCTAGGAAGGGGAAACTTTATTGACACATTCCTGGGTCAGAAATATCACATGATCACACTGACAGAACCACAGGCACATAGACACAGGCAACAGAGCATGCACAATTTCGGCACTAGTACAGTGTATATCCACCTTTCGCAGCAATGCAGGCTGCTATTCTCCCATGGAGACGATCGTAGAGATGCAGAAAGTAGTCCTGTGGAACGGCTTTCCATGCCATTTCCACCTGGAGCCTCAGTTGGACCAGCGTTCGTGCTGGACGTGCAGACCGCGTGAGACGACGCTTCATCCAGTCTCAAACGTGCTCAATGGGGGACAGATCCGGAGATCTTGCAGGCCACGGTAGTTGACTTACACCTTCTAGAGCACGTTGGGTTGCACGGGATACATGCGGACGTGCATTGTCCTGTTGGAACAGCAAGTTCCCTTGCCGGTCTAGGAATGGTAGAACGATGGGTTCGATGACGGTTTGGATGTACCGTGCACTATTCAGTGTCCCCTCGACGATCACCACAGGTGTACGGCCAGTGTAGGAGATCGCTCCCCACACCATGATGCCGGGTGTTGGACCTGTGTGCCTCGGTCGTATGCAGTCCTGATTGTGGCGCTCATCTGCACGGCGCCAAACGCGCATCCGACCATCATTGGCACAAATTCAGAAGCGACTCTCATCGCTGAAGACGACACGTCTCCATTCGTCCCTCCATTCACGCCTGTCGCGACACCACTGGAGGCGGGCTGCACGATGTTGGGGCGTGAGCGGAAGACGGCCTAACGGTGTGCGGGACCGTAGCCCAGCTTCATGGAGACGGTTGCGAATGGTCCTCGCCGATACCCCAGAAGCAACAGTGTCCCTAATTTGCTGGGAAGTGGCGGTGCGGTCCCCTACGGCACTGCGTAGGATCCTACGGTCTAGGCGTGCATCCGTGCGTCGCTGCGGTCCGGTCCCAGGTCGACGGGCACGTTCACCTTTCGCCGACCACTGGCGACAACATCGATGTACTGTGGAGACCTCACGCCCCACGTGTTGAGCAATTCGCCGGTACGTCCACCCGGCCTCCCGCGTGCCCACTATACGCCCTCGCTCAAAGTCCGTCAACTGCACATACGGTTCACGTCCACGCTGTCGCGGAATGCTACCAGTGTTAAAGACTGCGATGGAACTCCGTATGCCACGGCAAACTGGCTGACACTGACGGCGGCGGTGCACAAATACTGCGCAGCTAGCGCCATTCGACGGCCAACACCGCGGTTCCTGGTGTGTCCGCTGTGCCGTGCGTGTGATCATTGCTTGTACAGCCCTCTCGCAGTGTCCGGAGCAAGTATGGTGGGTCTGACACACCGGTGTCAATGTGTTCTTTTTTCCATTTCCAGGAGTGTAGGTGTGCGTGAGACCTTTCCAGACACCGGATCTTTGAGAATTTTAGCTTCGGTGACAGTATTTTGCATTATTTCAATCTACGAATGCAGAAGATTACGAAATATCGCACGATCCGAATGCCATAGTACTATTCTAGTCACACGTCGATAAGCCATAAATACAATTTCTCGTTCTCTGCAAAACTGAGGATGAAGAAGAACGCAAAACAAAAAAATGCTTCAAATAGCTCTGAGTACTATGGGACTTAACTTCTGAGGTCATCAGTCCCCTAGAACTTAGAACTACGTAAACCTAACTAACCTAAGGACATCACACACATCCATGCAGGATTCGAACCTGCGACTGTAGGGTCGCTCGGTTCCAGGCTGTAGCACCTAGAACCACTCGGTCACAATGACTGGCAAAAGCAAAACAACATATTGTTGTAAATAAAAGTTTCTTCCAAATTCCACATAAGAACAAAGAATTTAGATGGTAGAAACCACTAGTCTAATTGTTCAGAGGCCCTGCAGTCGTAGTTGTGATTGTGAGAAGGAAAATGAAACCATAGATATTCACAGCACGACACAATATTCTCTTTCTCGCAGTCTATTTAACAGAAAAATAGCATATCATCATTTAAATTAGAAATGTATTGTTTCTTAAGAGTTCGAAACGTTCTAGAGGAGAAGATCTCTCCTGAACAACACGTTGCAAGGCATCCAACATGTGCTCAATTATGCTCGTATCTAGGGAGTTCGGTGGGCAGTGGAAGGGCTTAAATTCAGAAGAGTGTCCCTTTCATTACTTGTAGCGATTTTGGACGTATGGGGTGTTGCATTGTCATGCTGGTATAGCCCGTGTCAGTCGGAATGCACAATGGACATGAATAGATGGAGGTGATCCGACAGGATTTTTATGTTCGTTTCACCTGTCAGAGTCGTATCTAGACGTATCAGGGGTCCCATATCACTCCAAATGCCCACGCCCCACGTCATTACAGAACCTCCACCAGCTTGAAGAGTCCTCTGCTGACATGCAGGGTCCATAGATTCATGAGGTTGTCTCCATACCCTTACACTTCCATGTGCTCGATACAATTCGAAGCGAGACTCGTCCTACTAGCCTACATGTTTCCAGTCATCAGTAGTCCAACGTCGGTGTTAACGAGTCCAGGAGAGGCGTAAAGCTTTGTATTATGCAGTCGTCAAGGGTACACGTGTGGGCCTTCAGCTCCGAAAGCCCATATCGATGATGTGTCGTTGAATGGTACGCGTACAGATATTTGTTGATGGCGCAGCATGGATATTTGCAGCAATTTGAGGAAGTTTTGCACTTCTGTCGCGTTGAACGATTCTCTTCAATCGTCTTTTGCCCCGTTCTTGCAGGATCTCTTATCGGCCGTAGCGATGTTGGAGATACGATGTTATACCGGATTCCTGATACTCACGGTGCACTCGTGAATTGGTCGTACTGGAATATGCCCACTTCATCGCTACCTCGGAGATGTTATGTCCCTTCGCTCGCGCGCCGATTGTAACACCACATTGAAACTCACTTCTATCTTGATTACCTGCAATTTTAGCAGCAGTAGTCAATCTAACACTGAGCTAAACACTTGTCTTATAAGCAGCGTTGCCGACCGCAGCGCCATATTCTGCGTGTGTACATATCTGTGTATTTGAATAAGCATGCCTATAGCTTTCTCATTGTCGTTTCAGTGTATATGGCCTATGTCCGTCCAAATGTTCATTAGGGTACCGTTTGAAGATTTGTAGCAGAATGGTCAAGAAATGTTCGAGATTGTTAGTACCAGCCTTTCCTCTTTCTATATTAAATAAATATTTTTATATAATACACAATAAAGAAATTTGTACAACATATCTCCGCCAAACTGTTCGTTAGAGTATAGCGTAGAAATTTGAAATAATTCTCTTAATAACTTTACAAGATTCTTGGTAAGAACGTTTCTCCTTCATATATAATCTACATATTTACTTAGATTCCGCATATGTTAAGAAATATAGCCAACGTCCGTACAGCGCCTATTGATGTGTAAAAATTTCAAGAAAATCGGCCAAGAACGTTTCAGGATCCTTGCGAACAGCTTTTGACATGTCTTCAAGACATATATTACCCTTCTTCGCCTGTTTTAACAACGATTGGTCTAACAGCTATAAGCACTGTACTTGATGGTGGTGGAAGAACCTAAATATGAACAGTACAAAAGATAAAAATTGTAATATCACAGTAAGATTGTGGTTTACTCTTAAGAAGTATTGCATGAAGGTGACTCAACACCATCGAACAAAATGCACATGTTCCATATGACAGTTTTGTGCAGCTTGTGGAATGATTTTAGCTGGAATGAAGGATACTACCTTGACAAATTCTTCATCTTGTATTATTTGTTCTTCGCAACTTGAATTCTGAGAATACAGAGGATATTCCGAAACTGTTTGTTCGAATTAATTTAGAAGATAGAGAACATCAAAACGAATGCATCTAGCTGAGGTACATATGGTCCCTGGCAGCAGTTTCTGATGCTTGGCCCGATTTACACATAAGGCAGTTTATTGTGCTAATTGCAGAGTGTCATTCATAGGAATTGCTCCAATGCGTGCCCATTGGCCTCTATGTACGCAATTCATTGTCGGAGCATTGATTTCTCTGTTTATTCCTACGTTATTGGCTGTCTGCAATGGTAGCAGCAGAGGTGGCAATTCTGGCGATGAGGTCTGTTTCGGTTTCAGAAGAGTTTCCTAAGTTTCCTATACCAGCTATTTCATACAGTCACAAAAGGAGGAAATCCACAGACGTCAGGTCAAGTGATCTGGGAAACCAACCCTGGGGCCGCATTGGCCGATCCATCGACCGTCGAAGGTGGTTGTCAGATGATTCCTCACAGCCACCACGCTCTCCTGACCTCAACCCTCTTGACTTTCATTTATGGGGGCATTTTAAAGCTCTTGTCTGCGCAACCCCGCTACCAAATGTAGATACTCTTCGTGCACGTATTGTGGACCGCTGTGATGCAATATGCCATTCTCCAGGGCTGCATCAGCGCATCAGGGATTCCATGCGACGGAGGGTGGATGCATGTATCCTCGCTAATGGAGGACATTTTGAACATTTCCTGTAACAAAGTGTTTGAAGTCACACTGGTGCGTTCTGTTGCTGTGTGTTTCCATTCCATGAATAATGTGATTTGAAGAGAAGTAATAAAATGAGCTCTAACATGGAAAGTAAGCGTTTCCGGACACATGTCCACATAACATATTTTCATTCTTTGTATGTGAGGAATGTTTCCTGAAAGTTTGGCAGTACCTTTTTGTATCACCATGTATATGTATTTGGATGTCCTCTGCCTCCTGTATTAGTTTCAGCCAGAGGTTTCGAACGGTCTGTATTAAGTCTAACAGGAGTGATAACACTGAATCATCTGCTAGAACCGAGTAAGGAATGCTGGACAATATCATTTCATTTCCAAAAGTTTCAGCTGCCTGTTCTTGATACAAACAACTAATGAAGAGCTTGGTAATCACCGAAACTGATATCTTCATGTAATTTTAAAGAAGCCGGAGGACTGAAGATGTTAAATTTCTTTTACTCACTTCCATTTCAAATAATATTAACCTTTCTGTGCACCCTCTGAACCCGCCACGAATTCCTCTCCAATGCTAACCTCTTCATCTCAGAGTAGCACTTACAACTTACGCCATCTATTATTTGCTGGATGTATTCCAATCACTGTCCCCCTCTACAGTTTTTGCTTTCTACAGCTCCCTTAAGTACCATGGAAGTCATTCCCTCATGTCATAACAGATGGCCCATGAAGATGTCCCTTCTCCTTATCAGTGTTATCCACATACTTCTTTCCTCTCCGATTCTGCACTGAACCTCCTCATTCCTCACCTTGTCAGTCCATCTAATTTTCAACATTTGTCTGTAGCACCACATCTCAAATCCTTCGATTCTCTTCTATTCAGTTTTTCCCACAGATGTCTCACTGCCATACAATGCTGTATTCCAGACGTACACACTCAGAGATTTCTTCCTCACATTAAGACCGTTATTTGATATAAGTAGACTTCTCTTGGACAGTGGTGCCTTTTATGCCATTGCTAGTCTGCTGTTCCGTCTGTCTCTCGTTATTTTACTGTCTAGGTAGCACAGTTCCTTACCTTTATCTACTTCGTGGACATCTATCGTGATGTAATAGATGTAGTGATCGTATGTGTAAATATTAGTTATAAAATTAAGTAAAGACTTGGTGAAGGAAGCTACAGGGACTCAAGTACGCTAGCAGAGACACGGAAGTGGAGCAGGACCGCGGAGAGGTAATCGGCCAATCGAGTATGCGAACCAAGCAGTCAGCAGTCTACTGCTGGCGTCGTCCAAAGGACATTGCCCGCCCCGCTGGAAAGCAGGGCAGACGGATCAGGAGCCAGCATAAGTCAGGTGTACGATACAGGAGGGAACCTTCTAGCATTGAACCACAGAAGTCAGTCACTGTTCTACAAACGTCACGCCGTCAGCAGGAACACGAAATAAATACCCCGGAAAGAGGCAGCTCCCTCTCGAAGTTTGCAGCTTGTTCTGAAGTCTACTGGGAGTCTGCTCGAAGTCTGCTGGAAGTGCTGGTCAACTTCTGGAGTACGCTTGTCATGTTCCGGAAGCCTCGTGACGTTTGCTGGGCGTGCTGATGTACTCCCGACGGTACGCATGAAGAAGAAGCGGCAGCTATGGAGGTCATAGGACAGCATCGAACCTGATAGCAGCGTCTAGGACAGCTTCAAACCTTATAGCAGCGTCTAGTTACCACGACTTACGAAGAAAGAAGAAGATGTCGTCCCTTCGCCAGTAAGTCACAGAAGTCGAGTCTTCGTTCCGAGTCAAGTCATTAAAGTCGAAGTCTCACCTATAGCAACAGAGGGAGACGTATAGTGAATAACGCGGGTGACTGTTTCGGATGAAGGGATGCGGCCGAACCAGTGAAGTCACCCGTGAATTGGGAAGAACTCCAGTTCAATGGACGCCGCCCAGAGGCACCGAATCTGAGAAACGGGTTCGCTCCTAGCACGGGGCAACTTCCGTCATTGCAGTGGCCGGCCAGCCGCCCGGAATTGCAAGCCAGTACACTCGCCGGCACACAGTCTTGCCGCGTAAGCAGCGCTCGCCACGTGCGGCCGTCGTCAGCTGCTGCTTCTGGGGCACTCCTTGTAGTCTACGTTAGCATCTCCCGCCGCCGCCAGCACCGAGGCCACTACGCCGTGTTGCTACGGAAGCACTGAACCAAGCGAGTAAAGTAAACCGGTTGAAGTCCGCTGAATGCACGGTTGTCAAGGAAATGTTTGTCAATAAATAACTCTTGGAGTAAGGGATGTTTTATTGTACCTCATCCTCTGAGCCAAGGGAAGAACCCATGTAGCCCAGCTCTCCATGCCTGACAAATAAGAAGAATAACAAGAAATAAATAAAAAGAGACTCTACAGTGATATTAGGTTTCCGCTTGATCTGATTTCCACTACTTCTCATTACCTTCGTCTTTCTTAGATTTACTCTCAGCCCATAATCTGTATTCATTAGACTGTTCATCCCAATCAGCAAATCATGTAATTAATTTTCACTTTCACGCAGGATAGCAGTGTCATCAGAGAATCGTATCATAGATATCCTTTCACCTTGAATTTTAACTCCCCTCTTGAACCTTTCTTTTATTTCCATCATTGCTGCCTCGATTACAGATTGATAAGTAGGCGCGAAAGTTTACATCCTTACACCCTTAATAATACTAGCAGTCCGTTCTTGGTCGTCCACTCTTATTATTCTCTCTTGGCTGTTGTACATTTTGTATATGACCCGTCTCTTCCTATAGCCTACCCATTTGCTTCTCATTTCGCACGTCATGCACCATTTTACATTGTCTAAAGCTTTTTCCATGTCGACCAATCCTATGAACGTGTCTTGATTTTTGTTTAGTCTTGCTTCGATTATTAACCGCAACATCAGAATTGCCTCTCTCGATCCTTTACCTTTCCTAAAGCCAAACTGATCGCCATCTAGCGCATTCTCAATTTTCTTTTCCGTTCTTCTGTATATTATTCTTGTCAGCAACGTTGATACAGAGCTGTTAAGCTGATTGTGCGATGATCCTCGCACTTGTACGCTCTTGCTGTCTTTGGAACTGTAGTGGAAGATGTTTTTTCCGACAGTCAGATGGTAATTGAACAGACCCATACATTCTACACACCAATGTGGATAGATGTCTTGTTACCACTTCCCACAACGATTTTAGAAATTCTAGTGGAATGATATCTATCCCTTCTGATTACCGGGTCCAATATCTCTTCTAAATCGACTATTGTTTCTTCTTTTATCACATCAGGCAAATCATCCCACTCATAGAGGCTTTCAATATATTCTTTCCACCTATCCGCTCACTCGTCGGCATTTAACAGTGGAATTCCCGTTGCACTCTTAATGTAATACCCTTGCTATTAATGTCACCGAAGGTTGTTTTGTCTTTCCTGTACGATGAGTCAGTACTACCGACAATGATTTCTTTTTCGATTTCTGGTCATTTTTCATGTTGCTATTTCGTCTTAGCTTCCCTACACTTACTATTTAATTCATTCTTGAGCGACTTATGTTTCTATATTCCTGAGTCTCCTGGATCATTTTTCTACTTCCTCCTTTCATCGATCAGCTCACGGTTTCTTTGCAGTTACCTACTTTGTATCTACGTTTTCCTTCCCAACTTCTGTTGCCTCCCTTTTTAGAGATGTCCACTCCTCTTCAACTGTACTGCCTCCTGAGCTATTTCTTATTGCTGTATTTATAGCCTTAGAGAACTTCAAGCGTGGCTCCTCATTCGTTAGCACTTCCGTATCCCACTTATTTGTGCATTGATTCTGCCTGACAAATATGCTCTTGATCACTACAATGTTGTGATCTGAGTCTATGTCTGCTCCTGGGTACGCCTGACAATCCAGTATCTGATTTCGGAATCTCCGTCTGATCATGATGTAATCTAACTGAAATCTTTCCGTATCACCCGGCCCTTTCCAAGTGTACCTCCTCCTCTTGTGATTCTTGAACAGGGTATTCGCTATAACTAGCTGAAACGTGTTACAGAACTCAATTAGTCATTCTCCTCTCTCGTTCCTTTTCCCAAGAACATATTGTCCTGTAACCTTTTCTTCCACTCCTTTCCCTACAACTGCATTCCAGTCCCCCATGACTATTAGATTTTTATCCGCCTTTTCATACAGTACTACCCTTTCAATATTCTCATACCTTTCCTCTATATCTTCAGCTTGCCACGTCGGTATGAACTATCATTGTCGATGTAGGTTTGCTGTCGATTCCATAAGAATAGCCCTATCAGTAAACTGTTCACATTTACACACTCTCTGTCCTACCTTGCCTTTCATAACGAATCCTACTCCCGTTATACCGTTTTCTGCTGCTGTTGATATTACCCTATACTCATTTGACCACAGATTCTTGTCTTTTTTCCACTTCACTTTACTGACCTCTGCAATAGCTAGATTGATTCTTTGCATTTCCCTTTTCAGTAAGTTATTGCGCCATAACGAGCTTAGAAATCCTTCAAGAATTACTCGAAATGGCGGTGATTTACACCAAGACGCCGCACAAAATTCGAACACTCCACCCTGACACTCACTACGGGGCTCAGTTTCATTGTTTCAGCACACAGTATTTCTCGGTGATGAAATAATCGACTGTTAGAACGTCTTTCACGAATTCACATTTTAGCTTATATTTTGCAACGAGAAGCGAAAACCTGATGACAACATGTCATTTGTGGCTACAAAATGGAGCGTGTCCCGCGGCAAATTCATGTTATCCAACGTCTCTCAAACGACTTTAGAAATAATTCTTCCTGTTGTGGCGTAATGGTAAGGTACTAGATGCTAAAGCTACAGAGTGTATCGGCATCACCCACAGATACTGAAAGCTGTACATACTGAAACATAGCAGAGCTTTCGTCAAATGCGGACGAAAATGAGACGAAGTCCTCGCCTTCTACTACTGCGTTGTATCTCTGAACCCTCTGACATGTTCAGGATTCGAAGCGATAGTGTTTTCTTCAAACGGTAAGCCCCTTCAGTTGCTGCAGTTCCTTCAGGAGTAAAATTTCGGCCGCTGCCAACATTGGCAACTTTATGAGGGATCCCGCTGGAAAAGCCTTGCTCCTATTCGCTGTAATGTTAGCGACTTCACAGCTTGCTCAAAGTGTTGTGTCACTTGCATTTCTTCACAGTATTATCGAGAAAAATACAAACGCATACAGTAGATGTACCGTTGTTGCATATTTCTACAGCTTTTAGACTAATTATTATTCTTTTTTTTTATTTACGTCTTCTTGCATGTCTGGTATGACAGGAGCCGCGAAATAGTGGTAAGGTGCCGGGCTAACATGAATTCAGTCATCCTTTTAAAACAAATTTGTTGACAACAGCTCTAACTCATTAGTTACTAGGAAACATTTTCTTTGAGCCCAACGCAAATATAACATCAATTAAAATTTCAACTCAAGCTCGATAACTATTGGTGATAAAAGGTTAAAATTCCCAAGGCTATTTCGAAAGGCATGTAATAACTTTTAAACAAGTATACGGTTAAAAATTGACAGGAAATGCAAACCTAAAAGCAGTCTTCAGATAACTTCAGTTTAAGCAAAGCAGTTGAAATACACAACAAATAACACCGAGGCTTTCTTATCACAAGTTTTGTACACCCTTTTTTTTTAGTGCCGAAGTTTAAAATTTAGTAATTTAATGTACAGGAGTACCACACAATTTCTAACAAGTCCTAGTGCTAACTTATTCAGATGAACGCCCAATTAAGACGCGTGATTATTCGATTACGAAGAGAATTACTTAACCCAAGAACGAATCTACAGCATTAGAATTCATCCGCTGCTACATCTGTGGGTTTACAGAGACGTAATCTTGCCATCTTGTTTTATTTCACATGTCAGTCTTGGGGACACTTCCTGACAATACAGTACATCTACCGTTAATCTGGCGTGATGAGACGTGAAACATACATCAGTTACCACCGGTCGCACACATGTATCCAAATAATTGACCACACCAGGGCAATCTCATTGAGAACCTTGTAACATAAACAGTTAAAACAAACAAATGACCATTCACAACAATATTGGAAGTAATGGCACCCCACAAGATCAGACTAACTTAAATTACCTCAAAACGTGGCATAGGGCTGAGACGAATGTCCACAGTTACTCTCCGGATACAGCATACAAGTTATTTTCCGGTGTAAAGCGGCCTAGGACCAGTTCGATAACCGGCACAGACACCGGAAAATGCCTCCAGGAACAGCAGCTCTCCGGATGCATACATGTTCAGCTGTGTACCAATTTCAGCTCATTCGCCGTCTATCTGAAGAACTCACGTCTTCAGACACCCACACCACACACGAACAGTGTACAGGGATCGTCGTTCCGTCCATCAGTTCTAGGCGTCCAAATGAGTATCAGTGGAACTATGAGTAAAGAGCGGCCTCCTCCCGTTGAAACCTTCCCGTCTAATATTGGATGAACGTTTGCTTGCTGACTGAACGCTGCGTCTCTTAAAATCTTTTAACTGCTGCTCTGTCAAGACTACCTGCTGATTATTACGACGAAACATAAAATGTGTTGTCGCCGTGGCCCTCAGTCGTTACCTGAAATTATTAAGACTGATTCTTACCTTTAATTATTTATACTGGATCGCCATCTGACTGCTACAGCAAACTGTGGAATGAATATACTTACTTCTCTTTAACATAATTATAAGCTGCTGGTGGAGTTTCATAATACTTTGTGACTGGAATTCTTTAAGTTGAAGTTAATTTAGATTTGATAAAAGCTGAAGGTCAGTTTAGACTTTTCTTTTAAGATAACAATAAATTCCGTAAAGCATTTACGTGAATGATTTTGGGATAGAAAATTCTTAATGCATTTAATCTGGTAGAAGTTAACTATATTCTGAGAACGATCTTGACAAACAATTACAAGGGGTATAGTTCTTTACAAAAATTCTTAAAAAGTAGCGTTGCGCTACATACCTAATTTTCCATCAAAATTACATAACTATATTCTGAGAACGATCTTGACAAACAATTACAAGGGGCATAGTTCTTTACAAAAATTCTTAAAAACTAGCATTGCGCTACATATAGCGAGTGGCTGGCGAGCACACCGCTTCTTTCAAAGTGTTAATTCATACCTCGCTTACAGCGACCTCCTCTCATGTCTCGCTAGCTACGACTGCCTCGTCTCACATCTTACTCGCAACTGCTCGCTTCCAACGCTCAATGCTACAAAAGTGCGGTCTCGCCGCCAACAATGGTTTTTGGTGCAGACAATCCCTGCTACCATTACAGATGTATTACTGCGCGCTGTTTCCCGCTCTTTCTCAAAATGTATCTATGCGCGGTTTCCCGCTCTTTCTCAATAATACACAATGCAATTTAATTAACAAAACAATTTAAATAAGAAACGGTTCAGATAATTACATGCTAAAACAGTTTAAATACGCCTATTACATAATTACATATGCCGCTACTCGGCTTTCTTAAAATTTTACTACGTTGTTGAGTCATATGGACTCAACATAAGTATAAAATTTGATTATAGAAAATAGTTTGAACAAAGTGTATACACAAATGCTGTCATACGAAATGATTTGTCTATCTCTAATAAAGAGAATATGTAAATAGAAAGGGTTTTAGTAGGAATTGTACATCAAGTAAAATTTGGTTCCCTTAAATTTCACAACAAGAATAAGAGTAAATGTGAAAATCAATATAGAGATCATATGAAGCAATTGAAAGTTTACATTATGAAACATTTAATTCAAATTAGCATCTCTTAGTACCACAATTAAGGAAGGTACAAAAGGAATTGGATAGCATGGTCAAAGCACTGGCAACTGTCTGTGAATGCACTCAAAAGTCTGTTCCTTTCCCTCACATAGCACAACACCAGGTTTCGCCATGTGGTTCCATCATCGCCTTGCTCCATAGTTTTAGTGTACCCAAACACTAAGTACGTCGTCGAATAGCCTGAGTTGCCGCAGCCACATCAGGATTAAGTTCCATCTCCAATGGGCCATTAAGGTTGGTGGTGTGCATCTTGGTATGCAAACACATATTGTCGTACATCATACTGTGGTGTGTATCTAGGTATGCAGGCACCAACTGACATACATCGGGCTGTGGTGTGCATCTAGGTATGCAAACACCTCGTCGAGAACATCATTGGTTGAAGTCACGTGTTTCACAATTCACTGATTCTGTGCTCAATAACCATGGGGATGCACAGGAATTAAGGTATGGGTAAAGTTGTTTTGGCAATGGGTTCACGGACATTGTTGGTACCATAATTTGACTACCAAATAATTTTCCCTATGACAAAATATGTTGTGTCGTAATTTGTAACAATATGTAGTTTTAATTTAAGAATTCTTCCAGAAAATTATTCCCATATATAAAAGACATAAAAGTTCCTACTTATTCAGTATTTGATAGTATACAGATTTGTTATAGACAAGTACATTATTACTTATTCTGTATTTACATACCTTAGTTTCTTACATCATTAATTATAAATTTTGTTGACAATGCATTTCTTGACTTACTGTCCTAAAATTGTATCTCCCATTCAGGGGTGTAGTCGTCAGTTATGAGTCGTCAAATGTCAGGTCATAATATACAATAACATTACTGTCATAAAATTATTTAAAGTATTCTTTTGCAGCTGAAAATTAAGGTAAACATTATTCTGGTTAGACATTGTAATGTGTGGTCCCCATCCATAGTGTTGCAATGTGTCACATGCTAGCAAAATTATTTCTTAACATTATACATTTCTTATATACTAACATAACATACACATTCTTCTTCTGCATCTGTGTCAACTCTCTGCATAACCTGTTATAAACATTCAGCATTAATTAACGTCAGCGCACGGCATGACTTATTATAAAACATTCAGTATTAATTATCGTCAGTGCACGGCATGACTTCAATAAACATCTTCTGGTACTTCTCGTCCGCTCCTGGCATGACCTATAAAACACTTTATCATAATATTAACTGCTGCAAAATCACGTCAGCTCCCGGCATGACCTATAAAATTTCTGTAATGACAATTAGCGTCAGCTATCTGCGTGACCTAAAGATTCACATCCTTATTCTAACTAAAACTACGTTTCATTTTGATGACGTGTGACAACAATGCTGCATTCTGGAATAAAGAGTACATGTTAATGTTACCACTAAAATAATTGATTAATGAACGATCTATATTATCAGTTTAGCTATTGCAAAAATCGACATTTTCTTAAGTAATTATGTCACGTTATAAAAAAAATTTCTTTCATTTATGAGCTCTCAGTGCACAAATTCATACGTCGTGTCGTTGTCTGCATGTTCTCTTTAAGTTAGGAAATGTTTCTCGTGTTTTTATTTGTCTTGGCTGGCGTAGCATCATTAAGTACTGCAGTGTTCTTTAAGGTACGGTGAAATATTAGCGGCCCGCTGCGTGTCGCGGCTTTGTTTGTTACTGAAGCGCGCTGAAACTACCATTGTTGCATACTTACGTGTCACGCCGTCCTTTCGTCAGCTGAAATGCAAAAATTTAAGTCAAGAAATGTTTCACGTTGGATACATGATGATTCCCTAATGATTTCTTCTTACGTAGCGTTTCCACATGCACTACATTAGCGTGTGGAATATTACGAACTCTGTAAGGGCCTGCATACAGAAGTTCGAATTTACGGCATCTGTGCTTACCTTTGTTGGAAAGAAAATGAGTGCGAATCAGTACTTTGTCGCCAATCTCGTACTTCTGTAGTCGACTTACCTGCTTCTGTTGTTTCTTCCGCCGATCTGCAGCTCTTTTACTGTTTGCTAATGCTGTGTCTATTATTTCACAATGTCGAAGCCTACGCGTCTTAGGTAAAGTAATTAGTTCGGTAATTTCGTTCGGTGGGTCTTTATTTGTCAGTATTAAATGAGTGCGAATCAGTACTTTGTCGCCAATCTCGTACTTCTGTAGTCGACTTACCTGCTTCTGTTGTTTCTTCCGCCGATCTGCAGCTCTTTTAGTGTTTGCTAATGCTGTGTCTATTATTTCACAATGTCGAAGCCTACGTGTCTTAGGAAAAGTAATTAGTTCGGTAATTTTGTTCGGTGGGTCTTTATTTGTCAGTATTACGGTTGGTGATAGCATCGTAGATTCATTGGGTATTGCATTTATCACTTCTTGAAACTGTAAAATATATTTATCCCATGTTGTATGTCTTTTATGACAATAAATTCTGCATAACTTCCCGATCTCTTTCATTATTCTTTCTGATGGGTTGGAAGAACTGTGATATCTTGATATGTAAATAGGTGTTATGTTCTTACTTTCTAACGTTTTCTTCCATACGTCTGACCTAAACTGTGGACCGTTATCCGAAATAACCTTCTGTACACGTCCTACTACTGATAGAAAATCTCTTACAAACGCTCTTGATACTGTTCTTGCTGTTGCTTTCCTTAGTGGAGAAAATGTTACAAATTTGGATGTTAGTTCTACAGCTACAAAAATATAACTATAACCATTATTTGTTCTGGGGATTGGACCGAAAAGATCCACTGCTGCCATGTGTCTTAACTTAACCGGTATGATGGGATACAATGGTGGAATGTGTGACACTGTTGATGATTTAGCTTTTTTGACATATCTTGCATGATGCTATTACTTTTCTTATGTGTTTTTCCATGTTATTAAAGTGGCAATTTTGTCGCAGAATCAGAAAGCATTTCCTCGCTCCGTAGTGTCCATAACTTAGATGTGTATACCATATCAGTTTATTTACGATCCCTTCCGGAATGCATAAAAGCCAATTATTACCGTCTCGGTATGATCGAATGAAGAGTATATTTTGATGTACAGTGTAATGAAGTCTGACTTTAGCGTTACTTCTGTCTTTCCAAAGCGTTACAATCTCTTTCAGTGTTTCATCTTTCTGCTGTTCTCTCTCTATATCCTGTAATGCTGCTGATATAAAGTTTTCGAAAGCTACTTGTTTAATATACATAATACTATGGTTGTTGTAGCAAAAGGTATTTTCTTTCTCCATGCGTTTATTGTGAATGGACCTCGACAATGCGTCGGCAACAGTATTCTGCGTGCCTGGAATGTGTATAATGGTAAAATCAAACTCTTGTAAGTATAATTTCCAGCGGCTTAATCTATCGTGCGTAAGTTTTGCTGACAATAAAAACTGGATTGCTCGGTGATCGGTATATATTGTTGTATGTCGGCCATATAGAAAATGACGGAATCGCTTAAAAGCGTAAATTACACATAGTGTCTCTAATTCTGTTACAGAATAATTGCGCTCTGCTGGAGAAAGTATCCTGCTTGCAAAAGCAATGTGTTTCATGACTGTCTTATCTTCTTACTTTATTTCTTGGAAAATATGTACTCCTAGTGCTGTGGTTGAACTATCTGTTGCAACGGAAAAGTTTTGTGTTGGGTCAGGGTGTGATAACAAAGGTGCTTTTAATAATGCTTCTTTCAAGTTCTCGAATTCAGCTTCAACGTCTTCATTCCATGACCGAAGTGTGTTTTTACTTGTAAGCTGGTATAGCAAGGGTGTGTCTAATGCTTTGTAGTGGATAAATTTTCTAAAATAATTGATAAGACCTAAAAAGCTCCGAAGTTCCTTTTTGTTTGTTGGCACGTCGATGTCTTTCAGTGCTTGCAATTTGTCAGGGTCTGGTGCGATACCTGTTTGTGAGATAATGTGCCCTAGAAATTTTATTGACGCTTTACCAAATTCAGATTTACGCAAGTTTATAGTTATACCATTCTGCTCGAATGTATTCAGTAATTGTTGAAGAGTATGATTGTGTTGTTCCCAGTTTTCTGCTGCAATTAAAATGTCATCGACATATGTAGTAATTTTGTTTTTCAGATCTTGTGGTAGAATAGTATTCATGCCTCGTATAAAGGCGGCAGACGAAATCGTTAGTCCAAACGGAAGTTTACAAAATTGATAGCATTCCCCAAAGCAAAGGAATGCCGTATATTTTCGGCAATTTGGGTGTAGTTGGAATTGCCAAAACCCTGATTTGAGGTCGAGTGTACTATAAATGGAGGTGCCATGAAATTTTTGCAGTAACTCTTCTAACGTCTGTGGTCGGTCGGTTTCTGTAATGATTATTTTATTAACTTGACGTGAATCTAAAACTAAACGTAGTGATCCATCCTTCTTTTCAACAATGTGTAGTGGATTTATATATTGGCTGGCTGCTGGTTCTATTATTCCTTGATCGATCATTGCTCGTAATTCTTTCTTAACTGCCTCTGTGTGTATGTGTGGGATTGGATAATGCTTTGCTTTGAAAGTCTCGTGTGGTTTCACCTGAAATTCGTACATAAATCCTGTCATTGTTCCTGGAACATTGGCAAAAACTGCTTTGTGTTGTACCAGAATATTTTCAAGTTCTGTGCGTTCTGCGTCGCATTTTGCTACACTATTGTCTACCTTGCGTGTAATTGTCTCGAACATATTGTACTCCTGTTCCTCTACCAAGTCATTATTAAGTGTGTGTTCGTGTATAATGCGATATAACAATCGTTATCTTGAGAATCAGTAATAATCTCGATCCTGTGCATATTTTGTTCTTCGGAGGATACTGTGTTTTGAAATCTTACGATCACTTCCCTGTTTTCCTTTTGTAGTGTGAGGTATGACGATTTGAAGTCAATCTTCGCATCGTACTGAACAAGAAAATTTATTCCTAATATCATGTCTGTTGTTAAATTCGGAACTATCCAACAATCACTGTGGAACGTTTCCCCTGCAAAAACAAATGTTAATTGTGTCTGTCTTTTAACTTCAATGCCTTTTCCAGCAAAAGCTCCCTTGACCTTCGTTCTGTTTAAAGGAAATACTGGGTAATCATTATTGCTATTGCATCTGTTAAATGTGTCTTCGTTAATTACGCACATAGGTGAACCTGAATCAATTATCGCTAAAATATTGTGCGACTGTAAATTTATCTCTATTATTGGGTGATATATTGTTTTCTGTAGGATTGGTTTTTCCTGTAACAATGTGTCTCTCACGTCGTCAAATGTAATGGCATTTTCGGTCGTTATGTTTTCTCTGTGTGATTTCATAGTATCGACATTAAGAGATTCATTGCAGGTTTTCTCTAGTCATAATTCTTCCGATATGTGATTTTCAGCTTGGGAGTTTGGTATGTGTTCTATCAACTGTACAGTTCTGCCGTTTTGATTATTAGCAGTGTCTGGTGGATGAAATCTGGTGTCTGGTACATTCATACGGTAACGCAGCTGTTGGGCCCTGTTGTAGTTTCCGTTAAAATTGTCATTGTGGAACGTCCTCGGCGGTCTGTGTTCGTTTTCTTTTCTCCTGTCGTTATAACTGTGACTGTACGGCAGCCCACCTGCACCCCATAGAAACGTTTGTTTTTGTTCATTTTGCGGTCGACCCGCGTAATGGCCTTCCCCGGTCGCATTATCTGAGCGATGATTCATATGGAAATTTGACCTATTCGGTTGCGTGTTAAGTCTCGGATTCTGTTGCTGTCCTGAATATAAATTTACCGTGTCAGTATAATGTTTTTCATTACTCCTGTTTTCGTTGTCATTTTCGCTGCGAAAGCGTTTACTCGGATTGTTATTACCAAATCGTGTTTGTTCAAAAGTAGCTGAGTTTGTTTGTTTTCCGTTCTGTCGTGAAAAATTTTTGTTAACAAATGCGTAGTCTGCCTGGTGTGCTTCTAATAGTTGTAAGATGTCTCTAAAAGCGGATACATTGTCCTTTTGTTGCCCTGTCAGTAATGACACTTTCAAAGCTCTGGGCAGTTTTGAAATGCAAAGCTGTATTAATGCCGATTGACTGTATGGCTCGTTGAGGTACTGGTTCTGTTCCACCATGTACTCGAAAAATTGTGTGATTGTTGGAAAGGTAGAATTTTCAAAGTTTGGCAAACTAAGTAGCCGATCTTTGATGCTGTTTTGTGTAGTGTCAGACCAATATGCTGATAAAAATGCTTCCTCAAATGCTTCTACGGAAAAACATTGTCTAGCAATTGGTCGCATTCGTCGTGCTGGTTCTCCTTCAAGAAAACTGACAATAAATTCTAACTTTTGTTGTACTGGCCATGATGGTGGAAGTGCTCCCCTGAACTGTTGGATAAAATCCAACGGATGTATTTGCGCCCTGTCGTTTTTAAATGTTTTAAACTTTCTAACTGAAAGAAAATGTTTGTGATGAAAACTGTCATGTCTGTGTGTGTAAGTGTTGTCGTATTGTCTTGAATATGGATTCGGGTGTCTTTCTTCCTGGGTAAAATCTCTTACTCTCTGAAGTCTACCAACATTATATGTATTATGGATCTGAGGCATTTCGTAACGGTGTGTGTTCTGTTGAAAATGATTATGTGCGGCGGTTTCTTGTGCGTCCGCTATCTCTTGCTGTAGAGAATTTATTTGCTGATGCAATGAATCATTACGCGATTTTAGATCTGTGATAGTTTGTTGTATATTTGTCAATGGCGTGTTATTACTATTAGAGTTCTGTTGCACTGGGACTGGTGCAGTGTCGTCTGATCTCTCGTCATTGTTAGTATCTAAAAGATCTATTCTTGTAGTGAGTTCATTGATCTTTTCTGTCAGTTCGTTTCGTAATTTACGGTTGCTTTTGGTGACTTTCTTAAAATCTGCCTTTAAATTTTCTGTGTCATGGTTAATTTCTATGTGTTCTATTTTGTCAGTTAGTGTCTGAACGTCCTCTGTTAATTTATCTTTAACATTCTGGATTTCAGTGTCTGTAGAAGTTTTCACATCGATTGTCTGTGTTTGGATTTCTGTAAGCCTGTCTTGTATTTGATTATTTGTTTCTTTGACCGTTTCGATTTCTTCCGAGATCGACTGTATGTGATTGTCTACATATGTTTTGCCCTGGGCAAACACTTTCTTTTTGTCGTCCTGACGCTGTTTAGTGATTGTTTGTTGTAATTCTTTTCGTTCTTTATCCTGCGATCGCACCAGTTTACGGTGACGTATCAAACAGTTTTCTGTGTGATTGTTAAAACGTTCATCAATCTGAGCGTTTTGTTTAGCAAAGTTTTCTGTCATTGTTTCCCGTATACTAACTGCAAATGTTGCTTGGTTATCGGATATTTCTTGAATTTTGTCGCGTAATTCTTGTGTTGATTGTGAACATTTTTCAGCGACTGTTTGAATTTCTACTTTGATTTCGTGTTTTAGATTTTGGTACATGTTGTCTAATTTCTGATCTGTGTGTGCGTGTTCTGCCTTAATTTCGTTTTATAGATCTTGTGAACTTTTTTCTAATTCTTGTGACCCTCTGTTAAAGTTTTGATTCATGTCTTGTCTCATTTGTAGCAAAAATGCCATTATTGGATCCGTTTCGGATTGACTTCTGTGTGTATTTGTATTCGTTGTTAAAGGCTGTAGATCTGTGTTCATTTGAACATCCTCAGATGATTGTGACTGCGTCACGTTTTCCGTAATTTCGGAATTTTGGTCATGAGAACTGTTGGATCTGCTACGCAGGTTGTGTAGCTGTGTACCGTTTGAATCTAAATCAGTGCTTAATGGAGTCTCTCTGTCTGACTGCATTGTAGTGGTTTCGTTACTGAAACTGTTATGTCTACTATGCGGAATTTGTGACTGTGTACCGTCTGTTGCATTTAATGCCAAATTATTTTGCACTACCGTTTCATTGTCTGTGGGCATTTCTGAAGTTACTTGTTCGTTAAACGCTTCCATATTGTTACAGTTATTAAATGTCTGTTCACCTAACGTTTCAGAATCAGGGTTTTCACACGTATTATTACTGCCTATTCCAGAAAAGAATCTCTCGTCAGTATTTTGCACAGTTTTATCAGTTTGAGAACGAGTAATTATTCTGCGGGACATTGTCTATAATCATCACACGCAACAAAAAGTTTTATCAGTTTGAGAACGAGTAATTATTCTGCGGGACATTGTCTATAATCATCACACGCAACAAAATATATCACTGTTCAAAGCGGATTCAACACTGAACAAACACTTTTCAACGCCGAATCAATAAAGCAAACAGAATTGCCGATGACCTGTGAATAAAAGTTATACACTTTAGTATATGCGTTGCGCCACTTAACAGTAACTTATTCACACCATTATCAAAGTCAGTATATTCATATCTACAGTAGATTCACTAAAATGTCGTACTGAATGGATATCTCCAAGTGAAACCTTCCCGTCTAATATTGGATGAACGTTTGCTTGCTGACTGAACGCTGCGTCTCTTAAAATCTTTTAACTGCTGCTCTGTCAAGACTACCTGCTGATTATTACGACGAAACATAAAATGTGTTGTCGCCGTGGCCCTCAGTCGTTACCTGAAATTATTAAGACTGATTCTTACCTTTAATTATTTATACTGGATCGCCATCTGACTGCTACAGCAAACTGTGGAATGAATATACTTACTTCTCTTTAACATAATTATAAGCTGCTGGTGGAGTTTCATAATACTTTGTGACTGGAATTCTTTAAGTTGAAGTTAATTTGGATTTGATAAAAGCTGAAGGTCAGTTTAGACTTTTCTTTTAAGATAACAATAAATTCCGTAAAGCATTTACGTGAATGATTTTGGGATAGAAAATTCTTAATGCATTTAATCTGGTAGAAGTTAACTATATTCTGAGAACGATCTTGACAAACAATTACAAGGGGTATAGTTCTTTACAAAAATTCTTAAAAAGTAGCGTTGCGCTACATACCTAATTTTCCATCAAAATTACATAACTATATTCTGAGAACGATCTTGACAAACAATTACAAGGGGCATAGTTCTTTACAAAAATTCTTAAAAACTAGCATTGCGCTACATATAGCGAGCGGCTGGCGAGCACACCGCTTCTTTCAAAGTGTTAATTCATACCTCGCTTACAGCGACCTCCTCTCATGTCTCGCTAGCTACGACTGCCTCGTCTCACATCTTACTCGCAACTGCTCGCTTCCAACGCTCAATGCTACAAAAGTGCGGTCTCGCCGCCAACAATGGTTTTTGGTGCAGACAATCCCTGCTACCATTACAGATGTATTACTGCGCGCTGTTTCCCGCTCTTTCTCAAAATGTATCTATGCGCGGTTTCCCGCTCTTTCTCAATAATACACAATGCAATTTAATTAACAAAACAATTTAAATAAGAAACAGTTCAGATAATTACATGCTAAAACAGTTTAAATACGCCTATTACATAATTACACCGTTTCCCCGTTTATCTCTTACTAACATGTAGACTTTCACGGACGGAAATATCATGTCCATTATAATTATCCGGGCTGCTATGCCGTGGTCGGTTGATGAATTTTGTCTCAATTCCCAACGTTTCGTCTCCGACTGCGGGAGACATCTTCAAGGAGGTCAGTAGGTCGATGGTAGGTCCAACACAGCCGCTGGCTCGCTACTGACTGTCGCTAAATTCGGAGTCCGCATGCACCCGCGCCGCGGTGTGACGTCACGTGTTTTGAAAACGTCTGTGCGATTGGCCGCTGTCCGTCGCCGTCGATCGCCGTTGCCATCACCCAGTAGTAGACGGGTCGTTGACATCTCCTTTAACCCCGGCATCCATATACCGTTTAATTTCACGCCCTCCTCCTTTCGGTTGAAATTATTTGGGTGTTTAGCGATTTCGATTGCCTCCCTGTAGAGCCTTTCGTAGTATCCGCTTGTGGCCACTAGTACTTGCGTCTCCTCGAAACGAATATTGTAGTTCCCTATCTGGAAAGCATGCTCCGCAACAGCTGATCGTTCCGTTTCTCCTCCTCTTCAATGTCACTAATTCTCTTCCAAGCGTTTAGAAACAGTTCTTTTAGTGGTACCCACATAAACATCACCACAGCTGCATGGGATCCTATACACTCCAGCTTTTTCCAAAGGTTTGCGAGCGTCCTTGGCAGGCTTAGGGTTTTCCTGTATCTTCCTGGTGGGCTTGTAAATTACGGTAATATTCCGCTTCGTCAAGATCCTCCCTACTCTTTCCATTCCATTTTTAACAAATGGCAGGAAAACCCTGGATTTTGCAGTAGCCTGTACGTCAGTAGGATTTCTGCGTGGCTGCCTCAACGCACGTTTGATTTCGGCGGACGAATATCCATTCTTCATTAGTGCATTGTGGAGATGTTCCATCTCAGCGTCGAGCAACTCAGGTTCACAAATATTTCTAGCTCTGCCCGCTAGCATCTTGATAACACCCCGCTTCTGTTGTGGGTGGTGGTTCAAATCCCGGTGCAAATAACTGTCCGTGTGCGTGGGTTTGCGGTATACTGAGTGGCCCAAACTACCATTTTCGTTTCTAAAATCAAGCACATCGAGGAAATGTAATTTGCCGTCTACCTCATCCTCCATCGTAAACTGAATTCTCGAGTTTATACTGATCAGATGTTCGTGGAGCCGGCTTAGCTCCTCCATACCATGTCTCCACAGCACAAACGTGTCATCCACGTACCGGAACCATACATTTGGTTTCTTGCTGGCTGCACCTAAGGCCTGTTCTTCGAATTTCTCCATAAAGAAGTTTGCAAGTATGGGACTTAGGGGGCTTTCCATAGCCACGCTAACCGTTTGCTCATAAAACTGTTCATTTCTCTTAAAGTATGTGGTCGTCAAACAAGACATAAACAGTCCTGAAGTGTCAGCAGGAAAAATTCGATCGAGCTTTTCCAATACATCATTAAGTGGAACAATGGTAAACAGCGATACCACATCGAAGCTGACCAATATATCCTCCGGCTGGACCACTATGCCATTCAATCTGCTGATGAAATGTGTCGAATTCTTTATATAGGAGTCCGAACGGCGCACATATGGTTTCAACAGCGTAGTCAAAAACTTGGCTAACCAGTACGTGGGCGAAACAATGGCACTTAGTATCGGTCTTAACGGCACATTTTCTTTATGAATTTTGGGCAATCTATATAAGCCTCGGTGGTAGCGCAACCGAATTGCAGAGACCTTTCTGTACACTCTCTTCAATGGAGGACTTTCTTATTAACCGCGACACAGTTTTGAGAACGTTGTTAGTGGGGTCCTTATTTAGCATTCTATATGCTTTCAGATCCAGTAGATGAGTAACTTTACTCTCATAGTCGGCCACATCCATAACCACCGTTGCGCTTCCTTTGTCAGCTGGGAGAACCAAAATTCTATCGTCGTCATTCAGGAGTTTTAAAGCTCTTCTCTCACCCACAGTTATGTTACTTTTCGGCGGTTTTGCATTGGCTAATATTCTCACTGTTTCTATACGGATTTTTTCAGCTGTTACAGACTCCACACTTCGAATTCCTGCTTCTACACTGGCTATAATTTCTTCCGTGGGCACAAAACGCGGACTAACAGCAAAATTTCCTCCCTTGGCATGCAGAGATGTCTCATCGTCAGATAACGAACGTTTGGACAAATTGATAACTGTCCGGGAAACGTCTAAATGCCAAAGAGTCTGATTAGGTAGCAAATTATCAAACCTCTTCTTCTGTCTAGTAGACGTTGTCAACATACGCTCCCCCATGGTATCATGCAGTAGTTCATAAATTTTATCCCAGTCACTGCTGCACAGTTTTACTGATCGTAATATGGAGGGACATTAACTTACAGTTTGTGCTTTCCAAGTCCCGCCGGGTCTGCTGATAGCGCTCTTGTAGTAAGGCCTCCTGAGTCCGTTTGAAAATGCGTTGTGCCTTTCCCGAATAGAACAGTCACTTTATCTTCAGAAACTCCGGTATAACGCCGACGGCTCTGCAACGAGACAGGAATGTGAGGGAACACAAAAGCTGCACTCTCTTCTTCCGGAGTCCTTCCAGGCGTCGCACTTCTCTTGACATCTTCTCCTCGTAGAGGCGTCTGATACTAAAATGTAGACTTTCACGGCCGGAAATACCATGTCCACTATAATTATCCGGACTGTTATGCCGTAGTCGGTTGATGATTTTTGTCTCAATTCCCAACGTTTCGTCTCCGACTGCGGAAGACATCTTCAAGGGTGTCCGTAGGTCGATGGAAGATCCAACACACCCACACGGTCGCTATTGACTGACACTAAATTCCGTGTCCGAGCGCTGCCGCGTCGCGGTGTGACGTCACGTGCAGCAGTGACTGGGATAAAATGGATGGACTACTGCATGATACCATGGGGAAGTGTATGTGGACAACGTCTACTAGACAGAAGAAGAAGTTTGATAATTTGCTACCTAATCAGACAGTTCGGCATTTAGACGTTTCCCGGACAGTTATCAATTTATCCAAACATTCGTTATCTGACGATGAGACATCTCTGCATGCCAAGGGAGGAAATTTTGCTGTTAGTCCGCGTTTTGTGCCCACGGAAGAAATTATAGCCAGTGTAGAAGCAGGAATTCGAAGTGTGGAGTCTGTAACAGCTGAAGAAATCCGTATAGAAACAGTGAGAATATTAGCCAATGCAAAACCGCCGAAAAGTAACATAACTGTGGGTGCGAGAAGAGCTTTAAAACTCCTGAATGACGACGATAGAATTTTGGTTCTCCCAGCTGACAAAGGAAGCGCAACGGTGGTTATGGATGTGGCCGACTATGAGAGTAAAGTTACTCATCTACTGGATCTGAAAGCATATAGAATGCTAAATAAGGACCCCACTAACAACGTTCTCAGAACTGTGTCGCGGTTAATAAGAAAGTCCTCCATTGAAGAGAGTGTACAGAAAGGTCTCTGCAATTCGGTTGCGCTACCACCGAGGCTTATATAGATTGCCCAAAATTCATAAAGAAAATGTGCCGTTAAGACCGACACTAAGTGCCATTGTTTCGCCCACGTACTGGTTAGCCAAGTTTTTGACTACGGTGTTGAAACCATATGTGCGCCGTTCGGACTCCTATATAAAGAATTCGACACATTTCATCAGCAGATTGAATGGCATAGTGGTCCAGCCGGAGGACATATTGTTCAGCTTCGATTTGGTATCGCTGTTTACCATGGTTCCACTTAATGATGTATTGGAAAAGCTGGATCGAATTTTTCCTGCTGAAACTTCAGAACTGTTTAAGTCTTGTATGACGACCACATACTTTAAGAGAACTGAACAGTTTTATGAGCAAACGGTTGGCGTGGCTATGGAAAGCCCCCTAAGTCCCATACTTGAAAACTTCATTATGGAGAAATTCGAAGAACAGGCCTTAGGTGCAGCCAGCAAAAAAACAAATGTATGGTTCCGGTACGTGGATGACACGTTTGTGCTGTGGAGACATGGTATGGAGGAGCTAAGCCGGCTCCACGAACATCTGATCAGTATAAACTCGAGAATTCAGTTTTCGATTGTAGGATGAGGTAGACGGCAAATTACATTTCCTCGATGTGCTTGATTTTAGAAACGAAAATGGTAGTTTGGGCCACTCAGTATACCTAAAACCCACGCACACGGACAGTTATTTCCACCGCGATTCGAACCACCACCCACAACAGAAGCGGGGTGTTATCAAGATGCTAGCGGGCAGAGCTAGAAATATTTGTGAACCTGAGTTGTTCGACGCTGAGATGGAACATCTCCACAATGCACTAATAAAGAAGGGATATTCGTCCGCCGAAATCAAACGTGCGTTGAGGCAGCCACGCAGAAATCCTACTGACGTACAGGCTACTGCAAAATCCAAGGTTTTTCTGCCATTTGTTAAAAATGGAATGGAAAGAATAGGGAGGATCTTGACGAAGCGGAATATTACCGTAATTTACAAGCCCACCAGGAAGATACAGGAAAACCCTAAGCCTGCCAAGGACGCTCGCAAACATTTGGAAAAAGCTGGAGTGTATAGGATCCCATGCAGCTGTGGTGATGTTTATGTGGGTACCATTAAAAGAACTGTTTCTAAACGTTTGGAAGAGCACAAGGGACATTGTAGAAGAGGAGAGACGGAACGATCGTCTGTTGCGGTGCATGTTTTCCATACAGGGAACCACAATATTCGTTTCGAGGTGACGCAAGTACTAGCGGCCACAAGCGGATACTACGAAAGGCTCTACAGGGAGGCAATCGAAATCGCTAAACACCCAAATAATTTCAACCGAAAATAGGAGGGCGTGAAATTAAACGGTATATGGAAGCCGGTGTTAAAGATGATGTATACCACCCGTCCACTACTGGGTGATGGCAACGGCGATCAACGGCGACGGACAGCGGCCAATCGCACTGACGTTTTCAAAACACGTGACTCGGAATTTAGCGGCAGTCAGTAGCGAGCGAGTGGGTGTGTTGGACCTTCCATCGGCCTACGGACCTCCTTGAAGATGTCTCCCGTAGTCGGAGACGAAACGTTGGGAATTGAGACAAAACTCATTAACCGACCACGGCATAACAGCCCGGATAATTATAATGGACGTTTATCTTTTACACTTAACTCCAGCGAACTTGCTGTAGTGGTAACACAGGTTACCGTGAGTTCACCAATGTTAGCGCTGCCGATCCTCGTTGGCAAGCACTGTGCATTCAGCCCTTGTGAGTCCACTTCAGGAGCTACTTGTTTGAGAAATAGTGGCTCGGGCTAAGAAAACGGGCAACGGCAGGCAGAGCAGTGAACTGACCATATCCCCCCCCCCCCCCCCCCAACTCCCAGCATCCAAAACCGCACATCCAGTTCTGCCTACCGGCTGAGAATGACAGGGTCGGCTGGTGCCCTTCGCTATCAACTGTTCGGAGGAAGAGAGAAAGTTCTTATTTGGAATCAACTGCTTGCTGATTTCGGAACGGCAAGATTTGCTTCCTAGAAATCTCATTAAACATTTATTTTATTTATTTTACTCAGTTCTCAACTCTCACTCTCTCGAAAATTGGTTGTACACCCTTCGCGTAGATCATTTCAGTCTTCAATGAAATTTGGGTATAATGTTGAAGATCTGAGAATTTTATCCTAAATTTCGGTGTCTGTATTAGAAAGATGCACTCCCTTCTTCTGTTAACTTGACCATCATTTGCCTTCAATTCTCAGTTCGTTTCTCCACATTACGTACTTCGTTTTTTGTCCTCATCCTAAACATTTACCAAATTTATCCAGAACGAACTTACATCTTTGACTCAATTACTTTACCTTAAACTTCACATACTTATGATAACCTGTTACGTAACAAAATACTGAAGCTTCTCAGAAAATATTGAGTATATTATATTTGTAACCCTATCCAGAAGGGTTATTGCAGAAGAAAGCAGAATTGAAACTGCAGTAACCTCTTCAACTATTCAGAACGGCAATGTTATGATTACTAAACCTGTTTCTTTTTGTTAAGTCCCAACAAATATATCACTTCCAGCATCATATGAACTCAATAATAATATTGACAGGTAGTTGGTTAGAGAGTTATATCTTTTCCAATTTCTATGAATCGTATTCGTACCTTCCTGACGAATTCCCATCGCCGATCTTGTACCAGACAAATAATTATCGATTTGTCTCTCAGCTGACATCTGTAAACGTTGCCAATTTCTGTGTGGAATGTTGGTGAAAATTTTTCTTTTAATGTAGTCATTTATGTGAAATTAGGTTTCCTAGTTTTTTCCTGCGAATCTCATTTCTATTACTACTGCTTCTGATATAAGGAATGTCGTAACAAAATTTTAGCTCCTACAAACTTTTGGGGAAGAAATGTTTTGAAATAAATCGTTTTAGCTAGCTTTCTTATATCATTATCAAAATTAAGCAAGAAATCCTTTTAATTAGAAAGGCAGCTGTCGGTGCAGATGATACAAAAGACTTACGACTTTTGTATCAAGTGCATGTCTGTCATATGTGGGCAGGATATCTAAAATGCAATCAAGGATACGTTCTCATTATTTTACTTCACGGCTTTATTATTCATTAAAAATGAGCTAGCATTGGACGCTGCACCTTTGATGAAATGGTGTGGTAAATTGTAAGCCTCCCAGAATAGATGCATACAGTTAATGGCTTCTTAGACAGAAAGAACGTCAGGACGATGTACATACTACTTTTGTTAATGGCACTGCGCTGAGTCAGTGTAACAGAGAGCAGACGTTAATTCTCTGTTCAAGTCGAGCAAATGTTCACAGACATCCATCATTTCGGACAGCTAAAGCTCTCAGAGAAACAGGCGGCCCCGTTTCGTGAGTTCGTATTGACTTTGAAAATTCATCGATCACGCCAGACTGACCATAGGATGTTGCAGTGAACTCTGTTATCACAGTTCCACACAGATGATGTAATTAGGGAGAGGCAAGAAACTATTTTATATCGTGTCTGATATTACTTACAGGTACTTTCGGAAAGTCTTACATGTATATTTAATGTGAACTAAATTCTATCTTGCTTAAAAGAAGTATAAAAAAATAATACTGTTACGGAAACCAGCATTTGAAATATTTGCCGTATCAAAAAATTAGTATATTAGCAGAAAACGGGTATAACGTATGCTCACATGTATTTTTATCTAGGGAAGGGAGGGCGATGAACTGCTCTTGCAACTAAAACTGTGATATAATTAATCTCTCGTGAAACTGCACGTAGGTGTGGCTACGAATTTCAAAATGGATTCGACAATATCTTATTTCACATTCAGAAAAAGATTTCAATACCATATGGGAAACGTTAAATCAGTGTGTGTTTATCTAAATAATTTTTCCCATTGATATCATAAGCATTTCATAAATCAAAACGACAATACTGGTTAGAAAACTGCCGAAAAATACTTGAAATTACCCATAAGTACGAATTCCAGCAACGATGAGCATGTGAATTTGAGAACTCAAAACAAAGTCCCCTCATCAATTACATTTTACCTTAGGCATTTTTTTGTCTGTAATTTTGTACTTGAATAAATTTAAAACAAAATGAAAATGAAATGTGTGTGTGTGTGTGTGTGTGTGTGTGTGTGTGTGTGACTAGGGCCTCCCGTCGGGTAGTCCATTCGTTGGGTGCAAGTTTTTCGATTTTACGCCACTTTGGCGACTTGCGTGTCCATGGTGATGAAATGATGATGATCAGGACAACACCCAGCCGGGAATCGAACCCGGGATCTTAGGATTGACATTCTGTCGTGTTGACCACTCAGCTACCGGGAGCGGACGCTGAACAACATGAAAGTTTTGCTTTGTAGTGGTTTGCGTCATCGGTAGTATGATCACGATTGCGTAGTCGGAACGATGATGGAAAATGATCTCCCACAGATTCCTCACATCCGTGATAAAATAATACATGCCATGCTTCTTAAAGACATTCTTCTAGCAGCAGCCACAGCTCATAGATTGTCACAGCGTCAGTCGAAATTGTTTCATATGCGACTTGATTGTTTCAGATATGACTCACCAAGATGCGCGTCAAGTCAATCCTCCAGTCTGATTAGTTGAATTTCAATGTATATCCGTTAATATTAACTGATCTATTGTGTTTACCCTAATATAGGGAGCAACGAGCAAAGTGCTTCACGACGCGGAAATGGCCAGACCTATTACTCCAGTATTCGAGAAAGAGAACTTAGTGACTTACAACCCAGCTTACACATAATTTCAAACCTTTACGATACTTTTTATCACTTACACCCCCCACAAATTGACGACAGGAAAAACGTATAGAGTTTGCTATACCTGTTCATTCAGTAAAACACCTGCATCAGATATGAAGTTTTAATTTATTACTTATTTACTACCAACTCTATATGCAACACAATTTGCAGACAGTATTCACATGCAAACATATATCATTGTAAGACATATACTTCAGGACATATGATGTCATTAGCAATGACATACGTGAATAACTGCCGCATAATGTATGACATTTAAATTGAAGAGTATGGGGAAAGACAATGGTAACCTTAAAATATGAGTCTTTGAAAACAAAGTACAATAAGACAATGGTAACCCTCATCTACGCTAGGTGGTGTAACGAGTTCATCTTACTGATCACAGATGCCAGCAAAATGTTGACTTGTTTCTGTGGGAACCTACATAAGCTGGTGAGAAACAATGGTAACCCACAAATTCAAAACGGTGGTAGCAGCAGATCGCAGTGAGGGACGTTGTGATATTTTTTTCCATTTTAAGTTAAGTGTGTGGTGATTCCAGTGATTCTGAATGTTTTGATGATGATATTAATGATCCAGATTTCAGTTTAAACTAGGAGATGGAAGAATCTGCTTATATTAATTCTACTATAAGTCAAGTAAGTTTTGTTTTCCAAACCATGTTTTTATTTGCCGGTTACCATTATCTTCGTCCTGGCTAGTTAGGCTACGTATTTTATTTTCATATTCAACTCTTTTACAAGATCTTGATATGAAGATAGAGTCAATATGTCTTTTAATGCAATTACATTGTCCTCTATAAATCACGGGATGTTTGCAAAAAGAAATATTCTCGTAAATATGGGTTACCATTATTCATCTTATCATTGATGAGGTTACCATTTTATTGGTTAACAGCACGATTTTAATATTGCACTATCCATACAAAAAACTTTTTTCATAGAATGAAGAGGATCGCACTAGAAGTGACCCTGGAAATAAAGACATCACAATTGAAACATCGAAAAAGAAAAAAGCTAGTGAACAAACAACAGAAGAAAATTGCAAGGAATAGTGGACTTGAATATACTACAAAAGAAGGTACAGTTATTCAGGCGAGAAATTTAGTTGGAACTTCCTGTAATTGACCTAAAAAGTGTTTTTAACGATTTGGGGAGAGGCTTATAAACAGTATAAACAAGTCATTCTGGGACATTGGGGACTTCAATAGACAAAATGCTTATCTGTTCGGTTCCATGCGGCTAGAACCCACAAAAAGAAGATACACAGGCAATGGAATTAGCAGGCTTAACAACACTGTGTGATACAGTGTTATGAAAGATGGCAGAAGCACTGATGTCTGTAAAGTTGCATTTTCTAAGCATCCATGATTTGCAGCACAACAGAGGTAGAGAAGAAAACTTGCAATCCAAAATGCAAACAGGGGCTACTACTCCACCAGAAATAGAAGAGGCAAACTCAAGAATCGACCACATGCCTACTCAGAGGATGACGTGCGATCAGTCAAGAAACATATAGAAGGTATTCCAAAATACAAAAGTCACTACAGTGGAAAAGATAATTGTGATAAATTTTATGTATCGATGGAATATTCCATACAAAGTTGCTACAACCATTATAAAGATGAATAATGTCCTGATGTCAAAGCGAAGTCTGTATCTTTTGATAAGTACCATCGTATATTCATTCAAAATTTCAGTATTTAATTCAAACTGCCAAAATCAGATACTTGCCCAACATGTGATTCTAATAAAATTCAACCAATAGCAGCAAAAAACGACCTAGAAAAATTAATAGAAATAAATATACAAAGGAATTACATCTTAGAAAAGCACAGGCATGTCAATATAATATAAAAGTGCAAACGCAGAGGGCAGTTCTTGATAAAGACATTCATGTAATAACTTTCGATCTAAAACAGGCATTTCCCACTCCTAAACTCTCTACAGGTCCAATTCTCTACAAGAGGATACTGGGGACATATAACTTCGGCATTTATCCCTGTGATTCGTCACCAGGTCATTTCTTTGTTTGTGATGAAACGGTAGCATCAAGGGTTTCTAAGGAAATAGACAGGTGATTAGTGGTATTTTGAAGATCACAATACACGAGGGAATAAGTTGATTGCAATGTCAGACAACTGCTCGGGGCAAAACAAAAACTAAAACATTTTGATTTTTTGGATGCTGCTTATAGCAAAAGGAAGATTTTCCACCATTCAGCACCACTCTCCACTTCCTGAACATTCAATGTTGCGAAGCGATCGATGTTTTGCTGTTGTGGAGTTTGTATGCCCCTCAAGACTGGGTGGACATCTTGAATAAATGTGGCGAAAAGCTACCATTTTGTGTCCATGTTATGTCATCAGAAGATTTTGTATGCATCAGTGACATGAGATCTACATTTAGTCCGAAGAATATCTCTGTAGAAGGGTACAAGATGTTACTGCGAGATGCTGTACGGCTCCTCCTCGGTGCAGATGACCAAGGAATCTTGTTCATATCGGAAGACTGGCAGAAAGTCAGTTTACACATATGAGGTCGCCCTACAACCTTAGAGGGAACCAGTCTTCAAAAGAAGTATTCTGGGTCAGTTCCTATTGACTCAAAGAAGAAACAAGACCTCATATCTGCACTGAACTGGATACCACCTATTTATCACAAATACTACAAAGCAATAAAAATTAAGAAGACATCTACATATGAGGACGAGTATGTTGATGCATCTGCAGACGAAATGTGAGAATATTCAACTGTTCTGTGTTTGTTGCAGGAAAACCATGGTATGCCACATAATATGATCGCCATAGCTAGGAAAAGATAGAATTTTGGACATTATTAACTCAAAGTTTATATTTTTTCCATTGATTTGTGTGCTGAAGATCTTGTACAGTGAGTACCAGCTGCATAAATAATAAAACATTAATAACTTATGTATGAAATATTTTCTTAACCTTTTCCAATTGAATATCTCCACTCATAGCTAATGTGGGTTAGCATTATATTTCCCAATACACTTCAATTTGTTACTTCTTTGCTATGGACATTATTTGCAACACAGTAGCACACTGTATCTAAATATCTCACTGGATGTACCTGCTAAATTCTACACACACCAAAAAATTTTCCATCACCTCATTTCCGAGAGTTCCGGAATCTGTACAGAAAATTCGAATAGAGATCAACATAAACATCATTTCCATCCTTTTCATTGCTCATGCCTTCAGAGGTGGTGCTCCAGATTTCTGTACACATCTGTACCTCTAATACCCAGTAGCATGTCCTCTTGCACTGATGCATGCCTGTATTCGTCCTGGCATACTATCCACAAGTTCATCACGGCACTTTTGGTCCAGATTGTCCCACTCTTCAATGGCTATTCGGCGTAATTCCCTCAGAGTGGTTGATACTTCATGTCGTCCATAAACAGACCTTCCCAATCTATCTCAGGCATGTTCAATAGGGTTCGTGTCTGGAGGACATGCTGGCCACTCTAGTCGAGTGATGTCGTTACCCTGAAGGAAGTGATTCACAAGATGTGCACAATGGGGGTGCGAATTGTCGTCCACGAAGACAATTTCCACGCCAATATGTTGCCGATATGATTTCATTATCGGTTGGAGGATGGCATTCACGCATTGTATAACCGTTACGGCACCTTCCATTACCACCTGCGGCGTACGTCGGCCCCACATTATGCCACCCCAAACATCAGAGAACCTCCACCTTGCTATACTCACTGGACAGTGTGTCTAAGGCATTCAGCCTGACCAGGTTGCCTCCGAACACGTCTGCGATGACTGTCGTGTTAAACGCATATGCGACACTCATCGGTGAGGAGAACATAGTAACAGTCGTGAGCTGTCCATTCCGCATGTTGTAGGGCCCATTTGTACTGCACTGCATGGTGTCGTGGTTGCATATATATATATGCCTAGCCATGGACGTAGGGACTGAAGTCGTGCATCATGCAGCCTATTGCGCACAGTTTGAGTCGTAACACGACGTCTTGTTGCTGCACGAAAGGTAGTATTCAACATGCTGGCGTTGCTGTCAGGATTCCTCCGAGCCGTAATCCGTAGGTAGCAATCATCCATTGCAGTAGTAGCCCTCGTGTGGCCTAAGCGAGGCATGTCATCGACAGTTCCTTTCTCTCTGTATCTCCTCCCTGTCCGGACATCTCTTTGCTTCACTCCGACACGCCTGGACACTTCCCTTGTTGAGAGCCGTTCCTGGCACTAAATAACTATGCGTACGCGATCGAACCGAGATATTGACTGTCTAGGCATTCTTGAACTACTGACAACACGAGCCGTGTACCTCCTTCCTGATAGAATGACTGGAAGCAATAGGCTGTCGGACCCGCTCCGTCTAATAGCCACTGCTCATGATTGGTTGTTTACATCTTTGGGCGGGTTTAGTGACATCTCTGAACAGTCAAAGGCACTGTGTCAGTGATACAGTATACACAGTCAACGTTTATCTTCAGACGTTCTGGGAACCAGGGTGAGGTAAAACTTTTTCGATGTGTGTATCATTATAGGAAACATAGTTCAGTAGTTGCAAACATTGAGATGTGTGAAAGCGATATTACAAGAACTTTGCTACAGGAATGGGTAAAATATAGGTACAAATATGTGTGAAGTAAGTTTGGTGTATGTGAAATATATGTGACAAATGTGTGAGCTCGCAAAGGAATAGGTAGGAAGCTCCTCACAAATACCTCATTCGATTTAAACCTAACTTGATACATACACTAATTACTGCCCACAAAGAAATACTGTGGTACTAATAATAAGCAGTCAACCGTAGGGGTGGGGTTGGTTGGTTGGTTGATTTGGGGGAAGGTATCAAACAGTTAGATCATCAGCCCCATTGGATTAGGGAAGGAAGTCGGCCGTGCCCTTTCAAAGAAAGCATCCCACCATTTGCCTGAAGTGATTAAGGGAAATCACGGAAAATACAACAAGTCATTCGTCGAAAGATTGTATCTAAAGACGGGAAATTTGCAGAGATCAAACCATTACTGAAGACAGGAAATAGAGGTAACCCGCTGAATTTCCGACCTGAATGTCGATTTCTAGAACGATTTTGAAACTCATAAACTGTCCAAACATTATGAATTACCTCGAATAACACGCTTTATAGATAAACAGCCGCCACCTATTCAGAAAACAACGTTCTTCTGAAACACAATTATCTCTTCACTCTTACGAAGTAATGAATGGTATCGATAGGGCATGTCAAATTGATTGCATATTTTCAAATATCCAGATGGGTTTTGACAGCGTTCTTCACAAGTGAAAGGTCACAGTTCGTAGTAACGGTCGTTACCGCGTAAGTGTTACAGGCCCTCTACTGTTCCCGACCTTTATAAACGATTTAGGAGATAACTGAACGGCCCTCTTAAGTGGTTGTTACATGATGATGTCATATACTGTCTTGTAAAGTCCTCAGTTGATAAAAAGCAATTGCAAAAGATTTAGACAGCTTACCTGCATGCTGCGAAGGGTGGCAATTAAATCTAAATAATGGAAAATGTCAAGTCTTCCACATGAGTTATAAAAGGAATCCGTTAAATCTCGATTACACGTAATACCAAACAAATCTAAATGCTGTTTATCCAACTAAATACTTTGGATTACAAATGCGAATAACTTAAATTGGAACGATTTCATAGATAACACTTCACTGAAAGTAAACGAAAAACTTCGATTTATAGGCAGAACAGTTAGAAAGTGGAACAGGTCTGGTGAAGGGACAGCCTACACTATGCCTGCCAGACCCATTCGACATTAATGCAGCGCCCTGAGGTATTCGAATCAGATAGTATTGACAAAGAACATGGGGAAATTTCAAAGAAGCGCACTTCCTTTAATATTGATATGAAATAGGAAAAAGAGTGGCGCGGATATGACACACGAATTGCGGCAGCAGTCATTAAACATAGGCATGTTTCTCGTGAACGTAAAAATATTTTTTTGTTTCCCACATCGGTAGGTAGAAACGATAATCATAATAAAATGAGGGGAATTACAGTTCTTAGGGAAATATTTAATTATTCGTTTCTCCCGCGCGCCGTTAGAAGTGGAACGTTAGAGATATGGCTTGAACGTAGTTCGATGATTTCTCTGGTAGGCACTATTTTGCGAGTTGCAGACTAACCCTGTAGGCGTAGAAGCAGATAACTTTCCTTTAGCCGCAATACCTTCACATATTTAAATCTAACGGCAGCAGTAGTTTGTCAGAGGTGGGAAATAAGATACACCTAGCTGTTAGATTCAGCTCATTATAAACTTTATGCGACTTGTGGTATGTCGGCGGACGTGTCGATGGTATTATCGGTGGATACCGTTTCGATCTTAAACTTGTCCCATTTTGACAGTTGGCTGGTCTGAACGAACACCATCAGTAATGGCATCAAACTCGAAGGGCGTAACGAATTCCTTTGCGAAGACGTAAAGGATAAGAGAAAGTTCACTTTAACAACATTGTTGCTTACTATATCGACGATGATGACTAATGTGATTCCCGGTTTTCTAGGAAGGTCATAATAGGCAAAATAAAATGTGATCCGAAATTCTAGACTAGACAGACTTCTGCAGTTTATGCTTATGGCACTGAGCATCCGCCCGACAATCCCTATTTGTAAACTTGAACACACACGTTTCCAATCACTAAAACCATTTCTTCCCACCAGCAGCCAACGACAGATTCCTGCTTGTGTTGTAACACGTTATTAATAATTTTCTTTGTAGAACCCTATGAGTATCACATCGGATGAAGCTGGTTTCCTAGTACATAGTAAGTTTCGGTTCACAAATCACTCAATTTATGTGTGTAATGTTACCTATATCAAAAGTGTTCCTAGATTTTAAATGTTGACATTTTCTCTTTTAATCCACTGAGAAATACGGCTCTGTACATTCTCAACGATACTTAACTGACGTGACAAGTAAATAAAAACAGCTACAGCCTTCCTTATGATTTTATTTTATTTTGTCGCTGCGAGTTTCAGCACTTCAATGAGTCATCTTCAGGCTGTTTTTGATGCGTTACAGGTTGATATAATCCCCATGCATAACACATCTGTTGCCAGCATTATTGGATACGCAGATAATGTGTCAGCACTCCAACCATCAATTGCCAATTCACTCGAGAACCATTGGAACGGCTGTTGATGGTTGGAGTGCTGCCACATTATCTACGTATCCAGTAATGCTGGCAACAGATGTGGTAAGCTGGGGCATCATATCAACCTGTATCGCATCACGAACAGCCTGAAGATGACGCACTGAAGCGTGGGAACTCGCAGCGACAAAATGAAATGAAATAATAAAGACGGCTGTAGGTGTTTTTATTTACTTGTCTCAGTAGTAAACGGGTGCCGTCCCAGAGACCTCCTGTTAAAATGATGGACATACAAAATTACTTAACTGAGTTGATTCGTTACCGCTATCATAGGTTTCCTCCTCGTTTCACCTACATTAAAATAAATAGTAGCTATGAAGTAACATTTCAGTAGAACAGCAACACACATTCCACAGACCATGATGTAAGAAGAAACTGGAACAGCGCATAGTGTTGGGCAATTGGAGGTGGGCCACCAGCAGTGGCGGCTGTCAGAAGAGAGATGACAGAATTTTGGGAGCGGACGATCTGGACGTGTGTCCCTCAGGAAAACGAAATTTGTAAGACTGGATGTCACTAATTGATATTTGAACACTATTAATGGAACCCTAAAAATGATGAAATTTTGGGTTTTCAGTTTATTGTGAAATAAAATGCTACAGAACTTCCTCTTTAAAATGATATATTAATCTTACCTGTAACTGAACTCCAAGTATTGAAAATATTATTTTCAATAATGTGGTGCAGTGGGCATGTCGCGACAATGAATTTCCATGAATACATGTTCATTGAATACATCGATTTTTAAAACTTCCGGTCTTTCCTAAGACTTTATATTATGTTGGCAACACGATTTGATAGGCACTTGTTTTGTCTGCGTATTGTAGTCTTTGAATACTGTTGTTTCCATTGAGCATTTGGTGGTTATTGCCGGATTTGTGTTGTATTTCTATTGCGTAACTGGAACTTATTAAATATGCCTCGATTTAGTAACAGAGCTTACAAGAGGAAGAAGCTTCCTCCGAGGTACACTAGTGGAACTGTGACAATTTCTCCGACCTTGAGAAATGATGCTGAAAATAGTGAGGTTATTAATGAAGTTAAATCTACTCCTGTCTGTAGCACAAGCAAGAAGTGGCATGGATCAACAGAAAAATACTGCAGTTTACAGGAGAAGTGTAGTGAGGATAATGTGAACGAAATAATTAACATTTCATTGCTCTCAAAGGTGACTGAGAGTTCAGTACTGTGTGAGGAATGTTGCAAGTTGAGTATGTCAGTAAATGGCTAGCGACATATAGGACTTGCAGCAGAAATCTGTCTCCATTGTACTAGTTGTCATTACAGTGTTTCATTTTGGGACTCAGAATATGTCGAAATAGGCCAAGGTGAAACTGATAGTGAAAAAAGCAAGTACTATGGTTGTAAGGTGTCACGCAAATCCAACACCTTCCATGAAAACCCTGACATGATAAGCAAATCCACTAGTATGTCACATGGCTCCGAATAAATCGTGACATTAAATTAACCGAAGTGATACGAGTAACGTTTCAGCAAATGGAATACCACAGACTAACACAAGAATGCCTGAATGCATGTCATACCTTCCCACCTTGAAACAGACGCAGTTCCGAGGGGAGAAACGAGAACAGAAGCCCAGAGCAGAACCGTGTTAAGCTAGAAGAACGTACGATAAGCGACGGACTGGACACCCACGTCGCCAGCCTACCGCTAAGACCACACCACCCGCACGTTTTAGCGTGAGACTTTTTCGCGTCCCTGTTACGTCAAGGCCTATCCCCCCAGCCCATGTTAAAAGCTAGAGCCCTCCAGAAAAAACAGCATAGATCTTACGATAACGCTAAAAGGACCACACCAGCTGCAGGTTAACATTGCGACCCTGATTGGTCAGATGAAAACACAGCCAGATAGTTTTTTTTAAACCAACTTCGGTAAATTGTAGTAAGGAGAAGTTTGGGGAGAGTTGCTTCCGAGATGGCGAGGTGAGCGGAGCTGTGCTGCGCCAGCCGCCGCCCTGACGCTGTCTAAACACCGAAAAGTTAGTGATCGCACGCGATGCCGCATTTTTGAGCGCATAAGTCTTCACTGAGAACTCCAGAAGTCTCGTCTGTTACACCTCCTTTTTGCGTAATACTATTGTCGATCGTCAATTAAAGCTCATGGTGTTCACATTTGCCACGTGAAGTAAAAATCTGAAACGCGATGATTTTTCTGTTATATAATTATTGAGAAGCCACATCATCCATTGTAATTTACGACAAGTTATTAAAGATAATTGAGGGTCACTGTAGACCCTTTTGATAGTTTTTCTCTTTTTTGCAACTTAATTTAAACCTACATTATAGATGTGATATTGCATAGGTCATCCTTCGATCCATTGTAGAGCTTGGAAACCCATTCAGGGAATATTCGTTCACATTTTTGTTGAATGCAGTTCGTTTTTACCATCCTGTATCAAAACACTTCCTTTTATCAATAGTGTAATTTAGAAACAATGTTTTGTGAGTAGAATAAAATTTACAATGGTAAACTTAACTGCTTTTTCGACGTTATTTTACCTGCTAACTACACTCCTGGAAATGGAAAAAAGAACACATTCACACCGGTGTGTCAGACCCACCATAATTGCTCCGGACACTGCGAGAGGGCTGTACAAGCAATGATCACACGCACGGAACAGCGGACACACCAGGAACCGCGGTGTTGGCCGTCGAATGGCGCTAGTTGCGCAGCATTTGTGCACCGCCGCCGTCAGTGTCAGCCAGTTTGCCGTGGCATACGGAGCTCCATCGCAGTCTTTAGCACTGGTAGCATGCCGCGACAGCGTGGACGTGAACCGTATGTGCAGTAGACGGACTTTGAGTGAGGGCGTATAGTGGGCATGCGGGAGGCCGGGCGAATTGCTCAACACGTGGGGCGTCAGGTCTCCACAGTACATCGATGCCCGTCGACCTGGGAACGGACCGCAGCGACGCACGGATGCACGCCAAGACCGTAGGATTCTACACAGTGCCGTAGGGGACCGCACCGCCACTTCCCAGCTAAATAGGGACACTGTTGCTCCTGGGGTATCGGCGAGGACCATTCGCAACCGTCTCCATGAAGCTGGGCTACGGTCCCGCACACCGTTAGGCCGTCTTCCGCTCACGCCCCAACATCGTGCAGCCCGCCTCCAGTGGTGTCGCGAAAGGCGTGAATGGAGGGACGAATGGAGACGTGTCGTCTTCAGCGATGAGAGTCGCTTCTGTCTTGGTGCCAATGATGGTCGTATGCGTGTTTGGCGCCGTGCAGGTGAGCGCCACAATCAGGACTGCATTCGACCGTGGCACACAGGGCCAACAGCCGGCATCATGGTGTGGGGAGCGATCTCCTACACTGGCCGTACACCTCTGGTGATCGTCGAGGGGACACTGAATAGTGCACGGTACATCCAAACCGTCATCGAACCCATCGTTCTATCATTCCTAGACCGGCACGGGAACTTGCTGTTCCAACAGGACAATGCACATCCACATGTATCCCGTGCCACCCAACGTGCTCTAGAAGGTGTAAGTCAACTACCCTGGCCAGCAAGATCTCCGGATCTGTCCCCCATTGAGCATGTTTGGGACTGGATGAAGCGTCGTCTCACACGGTCTGCATGTCTAGCACGAACGCTGGTCCAACTGAGGCGCCAGGTGGAAATGGCATGGCAAGCCGTTCCACAGGACTACATCCAGCATCTGTACGATCGTCTCCATGGGAGAATAGCAGCCTGCATTGCTGCGAAAGGTGGATATACACTGTACTAGTGCCGACATTGTGCATGCTCTGTTGCCTGTGTCTATGTGCCTGTGGTTCTGTCAGTGTGATCATGTGATGTATCGGACCCCAGGAATGTGTCAATAAAGTTTTCCTTTCCTGGGACAATGAATTCACGGTGTTCTTATTTCAATTTCCAGGAGTGTAAAAATAGGAAAGCCTTGAACCCCTTCCACTAAATTTAGTTAGTATTAAGATTCTTTTACAGGGAGTGCAGTGGAGCTGCTGTTGAGATCATTTAGTATTAGGTTATATTATCGCTAGTCTCACTGAACTCTTCTCAATTCTACATGTCATGTGTTATCTGGCGACTTCTTACCATCAACAGGTCCCAGGTTCAAACTAGTCAATTCCCTAAAAAACACGCCCAGAGCGTCGTTTCGCGAAAGTGTTAGGGAGACACGATATAGAACAAACAGACGCCACCATGAATGTTTAGAAAATGGCGACCCTGCCAGGATGGTAAAATAGCATTATTTAAGGTCGACCACATGCCTAATTAGGTGAGAAAAATACCTGCAGAATAATTTTCGTGGTAAAAATTCTTGTTCTTAAAGTTATACCTAGTCGAAAACAGTAGCTGCAGCGATAGATAGTAAGAAAGTAGCCAATAAAGACATTTTAGCAGAAACAATAGTATAAATAAGTTATGAATTTTAATATTGTTAGAATTAAGTTTTCTCTCCAATGCAAGCGCACAGCTGGCGGATACATCGTTCACAAGTTGGTTCTGACCGCTACAAGTAAGTGAATGGATTGTCAGTCTTGGTAGTGTCAAGTCAAAAACCCGTGAGATCGTATGATCGCATGTTGACTCGAAATAGAGCGCGTGAATCGCTTTTAAAACAGAAAATAAGGGATTCGGAAAGATTAGCAATGGCAGATCGAGACGTTGACCGAATTGAGGTAGAGACCCAGCATGAAAATGGACAGAGAATAGAGGACATTACAACTGACGATGTAGTGTCGCAAGAAATAGGACCGAGAACGCACCATAACGAGGATAATGTACGTCAAGGCATTGAAACCTAAATCAGCATACGACAGAGGAGCAGGAAAGTAGAGAGACAGTCGATGAAGATTCTAACTTACGTCTTTAATACGTAGAACCCATAGTACAAGCAATTAGAGCTCCCTCAAAACAGAGTACAAGGAATGCGAGCAGAATCGTGACACAGCGCAGTTCAATGCAATCGGTTGCGAACCAACACTTGGGCGAAAACACAGAGCGTAGGAAGTCGGAACAAAGCGCAATAGGACCCACGAATCTGGCAGAATTATTACAACAAATTACGGAAACCATGACAAGGCAAAATAAAGACATAGCGAACCAAATTCAAATTCAGAGTGTAGAAACCACGAGACAAATGCGTGAGATTACAGAACAAAACAAAAAAAATGAGTTACACCTAAGTCATATTGAAAACGAGGCAAAAGAATCTTGAGAAGTGATAGGAAACTTAATTACAGGTCACAATCAAATGAGAACAGACATTGTCAAGGTACAAGCGGACGTACAAACATTGTGTAATGACATTCAGGACGAGATCAAAACATTACGTAACAACACCCAGGGAGAAGTCAAGAAACTAAAGAAACAGATAAACGTAATTACTAGACAAGCAGCAGGTACAGCGCGTGATATTGTTGAAAACCGTGTGTTACACAAACGTATCACAAAAGCAGCGCTGAAAAGATTTAATAATCGCATAGTCAAAATAGAAGCGCAAACGAAGCGACAATTTCAGAAATTGCGAGCAGAGTTGTTGCAAACCATTGAAGAGCGTAGCGAACAAGATCGAACAAGCACTGAGTCTGCAGCCATATCCGTGTCTCTAACAGCACCGGGAAAACAAGCAATTAACGAAGATATTAAGCATTTGCGATTCCAATCACAGGCGGAAAGTAACATATGTGCAATCAGACAGCTTGCACCGCAACAAACACGTTTCGAAATTCTTGATGAACAAACGTCATCACAAACACATGCGGAACCACAAATGTATGTTTCAAGACAGTTTGGATCGTACAATGAAGTCGCAAGGTTGGCCAGACAAGATACCCAACCAATACGTGACAATAGAAAGCCTGATCGCGAAGAGTACAGTGCAATGCATTCAGCTTCACGTTCATAACCGATGGAAGAAAATTATTGCGTACCTCTCCAGCGATACTACGCAAGGGTAGGCGAAAGTTACAGTGGACAATATCCAATGGGTCAACCACAACCGGAAAAAACGACGGGAGAAATGATGAGAAACAAAAGTGGCGAAGAATCGCGGATTTCATATGGAACTATGACGAAGTACGACAACGATTATTTCCTCACAGTCAGAAAATTTCAACACTTTCGAGAAGGAAACTCATTACATCCACGAACTTTTATTGATCAATTCCGACTAGGATTACCAGAACACTGGACGCTAGCACACAAATTAGACTTTATATGTGCATACATGTCATGAACAGTCGCAGAAACCATGCCGAATGTTGCAGCGACATGTCGATCGTACGAAGATTTCAGAAAGCAGTTTCTCTCACGATATTGGTCCAGCGAAGCACAGAACAGAGTGAAGTACGAATTATTACAGAACCCATATTTTGAAAATTCAGAGAGAAGAGACCCTTAAATTTTTCGAAATAATGGCAAAGAAAAATCAATGCTCAGATGTACCATACAGTGATGGAGAGTTGATTAAATTATGCGCGATGAAGGTACCATTGAAATTCCAGCAATCATTAGTAGGGCGCGGTGGCAATGACGTCGAAGCATTTAAAGGTATTCTAAGGGAACAAGAGTTCATATTGCCGGAAGATGACGTAAGAAAATGACGAAGCGGACGTGAAAACGAAAGCAAAAAGCAGTGGAATCCACAAGACACAGTACGAAGAAACAATAATTACGAACCACGTGATAACTTGGGACCAAGGAACGACAATAGATTTCCACAAAGAACCGGTTATGGATTTAGGAGAGAATATGGCAATAACTATAATTCACCAAGGAACGGCAACAACTATTACAGAGGGAATAACGACAACCGAAACGGGTACTGGAGAACCAATAGACCGACAAATTATCAACAAAGAAACCACTATCAACAAGCTGAAAAAGAAAAGCGAATACAGATAGAAGAGGTGGAGATACAGGGTGTTTCAAAAATGACCGGTATATTTGAAACGGCAATAAAAACTAAACGAGCAGCGATAGAAATACACCGTTTGTAGCAATATGCTTGGGACAACAGTACATTATCAGGCGGACAAACTTTCGAAATTACAGTAGTTACAATTTTCAACAACAGATGGCGCTGCAAGTGATGTGGAAGATATAGAAGACAACGCAGTCTGTGGGTGCGCGATTCTGTACGTCGTCTTTCTGCTGTAAGCGTGTGCTGTTCACAACGTGCAAGTGTGCTGTGCACAACATGGTTTATTCCTTAGAACAGAGGATTTTTCTGGTGTTGGAATTCCACCGCCTTGAACACTGTGTTGTTGCAACAAGACGAAGTTTTCAATGGAGGTTTAATGTAACCAAAGGACCGAAAAGCGATACAATAAAGGATCTGTTTGAAAAATTCCAACGGACTGGGAACGTGATGGATGAACGTGCTGGAAAGGTAGGGCGACCGCTTACGGCAACCACAGAGGGCAATGCGCAGCTAGTGCAGCAGGTGATCCTACAGCGGCCTCGAGTTTCCGTTCGCCGTGTTGCAGCTGCGGTCCAAATGACACCAACGTCCACGTATCGTCTCATGCGCCAGAGTTTCCACCTCTATCCATACAAAATTCAAACGCGGCAACCCCTCGGCGCCACTACCATTGCTGCACGAGAGACATTCGCTAACGATATAGTGCACAGGATTGATGATGGCGATATGTATGTGGGCAGCATTTGGTTTACTGACGAAGCTTATATTGACCTGGACGGCTTCGTCAATAAACAGAACTGGCGCATATGGGGAACCGAAAAGCCCCATGTTGCAGTCCCATCATCCCTGCACCCTCAAAAAGTACTGGTCTTTGACGCCATTTCTTCCAAAGGAATCATTGGCCCATTTTTCAGATCCGAAACGATTACTGCATCACGCTATCTGGACATTCTTCGTGAATTTGTGGCGGTACAAACTGCCTTAGACGACACTGAGAACACCTCGTATTTATGCAAGATGGTGCCCGGACACATCGCACGGCCGACGTCTTTCATTTCCTGAATGAATATTTCGCTGATCGTGTGATTGCTTTGGGCTATCTGAAACATACAGGAGGCGGCGTGGATTGGTCTCCCTATTCGCCAGACATGAACCCATGTGACTTCTTTCTGTGGGAACACTTGAAAGAGCAGGTGTACCGCCAGAATCCAGAAACAATTGAACAGCTGAAGCAGTACATCTCATCTGCATGTGAAGCCATTCCACCAGACACTTTGTCAAATGTTTCGGGTAATTTCATGCAGACACTACGCCATATTATTGCTACGCATGGTGGATATGTGGAAAATATCGTACTATAGAGTTTCCCAGACCGCAGGGCCATCTGTTGTTGACAATTGTAGCTACTGTAATTTCGAAAGTTTGTCTTCCTGAAAATGTACTGTTGTCCCAAGCATATTGCAACAAACGGTGTATTTCTATCGCTGCTCGTTTAGTTTGTATTGCCGTTTCAAATATACCAGTCATTTTTGAAACACCCTGTAAGATCAGCAAAGCCCGATAAACGTTCGAATTGACAGCTAACTAACCATGACAAAGAGAATGAGGAACCGACCCTGGACAATTGCAGCAGCTTGAATAGAGAAGTAAAAATCTTATCACGAGAAATGAATAAGCAGGAAACAAGTCCGCAGGGACCAGATGAAAACGAAGACAAGAAAATAACAATATCGTGCTGGGACCAAATTGATTGGGAGAATACTGACGAGGAAGATGAATTATCAGAGGCATGCACAACGAATGTAGGAGGAAAGGACGAAGTAATGAGTATTGCAGGGCTATTTGAGATGGAAACCAGGGAAAGCGAGTTCAATTATGATAATGTGCAGTCGACAGTAGTTGAAAATAAGTTATGAGTGGGCACACAACCCAACGTATATAATGAAGGAAGTTATGAAGCGATAATTAGAGCATTTAGATGCGATTATGTGGAAGTAGCGACGAAGAAGGAGAAGATAGACGAGGATGAGGAAAAAGTAGAGGATGTAGAAGAAAGCGTAAATGAAGGAAGAAATAGAGAATAGGAAATAAAAGAGAGAGAAGTAGCAGTCGAAGCTTATCCTACACAAAGTTCGAATTCACATGGGAAATTCCTAAAAAGACTCATGTATGATTAAGTGGAGGATTCGTTGATGTAAGAAGAAGAAGAACAGAACCAACCCTTTCAAATTCAACCAATTGTGAAGGCTATGGTAAAGCATATCCCAGTCAATATTGTAATTGATAGCGGAAGTGGACTAACTGTGATCTCAGAAAATTTATTAATGCAATGAAATGCCAATAAGGAATTGCCAGTTCTGAAAACACGTAAGATTAAAGTAAGAGGTCCTATTAGAAACAATGCTGCGGAAGTTACGAGACAAAAAAAGTTAACTCTTTTGTACCAAGGACAAAAGGCCGAAGTCAACTTCATGATTATACCTATCTGTAGATTTGATTATAGGTGCGGATTATTTAAATGAGACGCGAACAAAAATGGATATGGGGAAAGATAGCGTTACATTCGGGAATGTCACACTTCTCTTTGAGCAAAAGCTAAAATTTGAAGAAATACCAGTTATAAACAAACAATTAAGAATGATGCGAGATAAAGAGTGTGAAGAATTAGAATGGTATGCACAAAAGAGGGAATCGCCTCATGTTAGAAGTCCATAAAGAAATCGACGAAAAACTGCAAGAGGTTCATGGTAGTTCGGAACACAGTAAAAGAGAATTAGAGGGTACATTACGAGATAAAGCAGAGTTACTTTTACCCGAGACTGGCAGTTTTAAAGACTTTCAGTACAAGTTTAAAGAATAATTTTATTAATGGTAAATAATCAGCACAATATTTCAAGATTATGTTGCAGATAAGATTGTCAGGAGAAAGAACAATGAAGAGAGAGGAAGGTGGGAAAAAGAAAGTACTTTCAATAATAACACCAATAGTAGCATAGATTAAGGTGAAGGGATAAAGCGTAGATACTCTAACAGCATGAAATACTAAAATGCAATACACCACGACATTACACAAAAAAAAGCGAATTTGAGGATTCTTGAGTAGACGTTAAGACTCCAAATATCTCACAATTGTAACATGGAAAGGGCGCCGAAATTTGTAAAGCTTTTTAAGAAGGCGCAAAACAATGTACCTACTAGACATATGTTAGATGATTATAAGTAAAACTTTTTGTAAGAACCATAGTAAAAACTCCAACAAAGACCAGATGCAACGACCCACAAGTTTCAATGCGAGATGTATCAAAAAAGAAAAGAACGTAATTAGCAAGACACGAGGACAACGAGACGAACAGTGTGACCTTCTTGTAGCGAAAGGGGGCAATAAATTCGCCCGCTAGAAGGAACTCTGCTGGGATGTAACACTGAGTCGCACAGTGACAGACCCCTGCAGAGACGAGACGGAACGCCGAACGTCAGAAGGGACTAGTGCAGGGACACTGGATTTTCACTGCTCGTAAACCCCCGAACGCCCCCGATTAAGCGGAGCGAGCAAAAAACGGCCCGACGAGAAGACCACTTGGGCAAGCCACTGCTGGCAAAAAATATGTGTGAAAGTCATAATACTGCTATTAAACAGTACGCTGATGCACGAAACTGAAGAACTTCCACAAAGTAAAAACGATGCGCCCAAACAATTTATCAAACTGTTACTAGGAGGAGAACTTCAAAGCGACTAGTTATCAATAAAGATTTCCATATCCTGCTCAGAGAAGAACCAAGAAGCAAATAAGAAGCAGAGAAAAAGCAGGAAGAACAGAAGTGGAAGATTCGCAAGATTGAGACCATGAAAGACGACGGGTGAAGAATAGATGATATACTTTCCCAAATCCCTATCCTATTGTAAACTAGTCGTCTGCGAAGTATTAAATCGAAAAACGACAGCTTTCAGTGACACATAACGATGACTTTCACTCATACAAAGCCAGTAAACCACGAAATTCGGCACACACAGCTCCATTCCATTATGGGACCTCCACAACAGCTACACACACTTGCAAAACCAACAAGGAACGACGAACGAAGCTGTACATCAAATACTTGCCCACATCCATCCCACTCAAGTCCATCACCTTCGTGCAGAAACATTCGCCAACCTTATGCTTAATCATTCATAGGATTGTGTGAACGTGTGAAATCAAATTATGTGATGTAGGAATTGTGCAAATGAAACGTGTGAAAAACTAAATAAGTTAAGCACACCAGACAGCTAATAAATTACAAAATAACAGTCATTTACTATGGACTTATGTAAAAAATAGACTATCGATAAAAATAAGTCATTAGTTCTGAAATGGACAGTATATAAAGAAACAATATGCCACCTGTTTTCTCCTTATAAAAATAAAAGAATAACTATATTTTACTTATTTTCTCTTTATAAAAACAAAGAATTAAAAATTATCTTGTTGGACGTTTTCCCTTTTTTTTAACATTTGTACCATTTGTTAGGATAATATCTCAATACTTGTGTATGTATATTTCTTTGTCAAAGATATTCTTGGAAATAATTCTTCTTTGTTAGTGTAACAAAGTTGAAATGAGTGTCTAGAAACAAAAACATTTAACTTGTACATGATATTTAGAAAATGTGTTAGAAATAGTTACTTAATTACTACATTTATAAAAACAATATTTCTAAGAAAATCGATGTGAAAGACTTCTCACTTTCAATAACCAACTGTTTAAAAAACAAACTTCACTCTTAAATAAATAAAGAAAATAATTAAAAATTAATAATAGCATAAAATATTCTTCTCTTGTCATTTTTAATTACAATGTGGAAGAATATAAAAATATAAATTAGTAATACAAACTAGCATGGAAAAGAATAACGTGGCTGAACACTACGAAACAAAATTTAGAAAAAATTAGAAAATTTTTCACTGACTTAGACAACGATTCAATCATTGCCTTAATGCAGTGCAAAAATTAAGTTCGAAGGGTGGTGATATGTAAGGTGTCAGGCAAATCCAACACCTTCCACGAAAACCCTGACATGATAAGTAAATCCATTAGTATGTCACATAGCTCCGAATAAATTGTGACATTAAATTAACCGAAGTAATACGAGTAACGATTGAGCAAATGGAATACCACAGACTAACACAAGATGCCTAAATTCATGTCATACCTTCCCACCGTGAGACAGACGCAGTTCCGAGGAGAGAAACGAGAACAGAACCCCAGAGCAGAACCGTGTTAAACTAGAAGGCTGTACGATAATGGACGGACTGGACACCCACGTCTCCAGCCTACCGCTAAGACCACACCACCTGCACGTTTTAGCGTGAGACATTTTCGCGTCTCTGTTACGTCAGTGACCACCGCCAGCCCACGTTAAAAGCTAGAGCCCTCCAGAAAAACAGTATAGATCTTACGATAACAGGAAAAGGGCCACTACCTCCCACAAGTTTTATTGTGGGACTTTTTCGCGTCTCTGTTACATTAGGTCGACCCCCGAGCCCATGTTCAAAGATAGAGCAATCCAGAAGAACAGCATAGATATTACGATAACGATAAAAGGACCACACCAGCTGCAGGTTTTAGCGTGAGACCTTTTCGCGTCTCTGTTGCGTTGCAATCTTTACAAACATTGCCCCACCACGAAAAGTATAACGTTTCTCATTGGATAGACAGAATTTTGGTAGGCGGAGCTTAAGGTTAACATTGCGACCCTGATTGGTCAGATGAAAACACAGCCAGATAGTTTTTTTTTTAAACCAACTTCGGTAAATTGTAGTAAGGAGAAGTTTGGGGAGAGTTGCTTCCGAGATGGCGAGGTGAGCGGAGCTGTGCTGCGCCAGCCGCCACCCTGACGCTGTCTAAACACCGACAAGGTAATGAACGCACGCTAAACCGCATTTTTGAGCGCATAGGGCTTCACTCCGAACTGCAGAAGTCTCGTCTGTTACACCTCCTTTTTCGTAATACTAGTGTCGATCGTCAATTAAAGCTCATGGTGTTCACATTTGCCACTTGAAGTAAAAATTTGAAACGCGATGATTTTTCTGTTATATAGTTATTGAGAAGCCACATCATCCACTGTAATTTACGACAAGTTAGATAAGTTATTAAAGATAATTGAGGGTCACTGTAGCCCATTTTGACAGGTTTTCTCTTTCGTGAAACTTAATTTAAACCTAGATTTTAGATGTGATGTGGCATATGTCATCCTTCGATCCATTGTAGAGCCTGGAAACCCATTCTGGGAATATTCGTTCACATTTTTGTTGAACGCAGTTGGTTTTTACCATCCTGTATTAAAACACTCCCTTTTATCAATAGTGCAATTTATAAACAATGTTTTGTGAGTAGAATAAAATTTCCAATGGTTAACTTAACTGCTTTTTCGACGTCATTTTACCAGCTAAGTAAAAATAGGAAAGCCTTTAACCCCTTCCACTAAATTTAGTTATTATTAAGATTCTTTTACAGGGAGTGCAGTGGAGCTGACGCTGAGATCATTTAGTATTTTGCTATATCATCGCTAGTCTCACTGAACTCTTCTGAATTCTACATGTCATGTGTGGTCTGGCGTCTCCTTACCAGCAACAGGTCCCAGGTTCAAACTAGTCAATTTCCTAAAAGAACACGCCCAGAGCGTCGTTTCGCGAAAGTGGTAGGGAGACACTATATAGAACAAACAGACACCACCATAAATGCTTAGAAAATATTTTTTCAATTGCTCTCTTCTGTGGTACAATGTCAGATACCTGCAGTTCCTGGGCGATGGTGGTTCGAAGTCTTTTGCTGCTGTATCTGAGCTGAAACCTTATGGAAATGGTGTTACCATTAGTAAACAGAAATGCATAGGTCACGTTCAGAAACGTATGGGAACAAGGTTGCATCGAGTGATGACCACAATGAAAGGCCAAGTAGTCAGTGATGGAAAACCGTTGGGTGGAGCTAAATGATTGACAGACGAGGTAGTTAACACAATGCTGAGAGACTGTGGACTGGCAATAAGACAAAATACTCACAGTGTTGATGCAAGGAATTAATGATACTTTACTACTTCACCTTATCGACTGACAAGAAACCACTAGATGTACTATGCCCACAGGGACCCAATTTCTGGTGCAAGTAAAACAAATATCAGGGATCTGAACGTGTATTGAAGCATCATCATAGTGTACAAGAAACTGTCATGAAGGCTATAAAACCAATTTTCAGAGATCTTTCTGCAACTGGACTTTTCAAGAAATGCCTCCATGGACGTACACAAAATCAAAATGAGAGTGTGAATGTAATTAGGACAAGATTCCCAAAAAAATGTGTTTGTGGAAATTTATAGTCTTCATTTTGGAGTGTATGATGCCATTGCTACATACAACAAAGGTATCATTATAAAGAGCAATGTGCTGCAGAAGTTGGATGTGATGCTCGGAAAGTACATGGTGAGTGCAATGATGTCGATAGACAATGAGAGGAAACGGGATGCTGAAAGGAAAGAAGAGGAGTGTGAGATGTTAGCCAGACAAAGAATGAAAGGTGTTAAAAGAAGGATAGATGGGGAGATGTCTAGTGACCATGAAAACCCCTCTTATGGTGCTGGACTTCACTAAAATGTTAGTGCTGAAACTTGTTTTCTACAAGTTCACTTTTTTGCCATGTAAGGAACATCTATTAGAGATAAAGACTTACCATTTTCATGGAATGTAAACAGTGCCAATATACACCGTCTGTCATAGCTTTTTTCTGATACAGATTTTATTTCAAAGAAACTAAGCCAAAAATGTGTCAATTATTTTCAGAAACAAAATAATTAATATCTTCCCAAGAAACACCAATAAATTAAAATCCATATGGTACATGGTATTAAATATATGTAATATTATACTGTAAAAGTTTTAATCATTCTGGTGTTAACAGTTCATAAGATAATGTTCCTTACATTTAACATAGGTATAGAACGTTCCGTGTCCCCTTAAGGTAAATACATTGTTTTTTCTCTATCAAAATCTTTCATTTGCTAACTATGCCTATCAGTAGTTAGTGCCTTTAGTAGTTACAATCTTTTATTTAGCTGGGAGTATTGGCGCTCGCTGTATTGCAGTAGTTCCAGTAACGAAGATTTTTGTGAGGTAAGGGATTCATGAAAGCTATAGGTTATTGTTAGTTACGGCCATTCTTTTGTAGGGATTATTGAAAGTCAGATTGCGTTGCGGTAAAAATATTGTATGTCAGTTTAGTGATGATCAGGGTAAGTAAAGAGAGAAATGTCTGAGTACGTTCAGTTTTGTTCAGCTGTTTGAAAATCAAATGACATAGAGGTTTTCCAGCACTGCCATTTTATAAATTTTTTCTAAGGTGATGTTTCACAAGCTGCTAAGTTAGTTTCGTTATCGCTGCCGTGCTGTTAATTATGGCTTCTCCGCTGCCTATTTACACCAAAGAAGAGGAATGGTAAGTGATCCTTTTCTGGTGGTCGGAAGGCATCTCAGGGGCCAAAATTCATCGAAGACTTTTGATACGCACGATGAAGGAGCCGGATGACCGTGTACCACGAGAAATGAAGAAACCATTGAGCGTTCATGTGAAATGATTCTCTTAGACAGACGATTAACTATTGACGAAGTGGCACATCGTCTGCAAATTAGTCACGGTTCTGCCTTCGAAATCATCCACAACAGACTCGGATTTCATAAAGTCTGTGCAAGATGTGTTACAAAACAACCCAAACAGTTGCATAAACATACGCGTTTCGGACATCTGCCAAAAAGCATTTGGATCACTATGGTAACTAAGGGGACAACTTCTTAGACAGGATCATTTCTGGTGACGAAACATGGGTACATCATTTCTAGCGGAAATTAAACGGCAGAGTAGAGAATGGAAGCATCCTAATTCGCCGTGCAAGAAAAAGTTGAAGACCCAACGGTCTTCAGAAAAACTGCTGCTTACGGCTTTTTGTGACGCACAAGGTCCAGTACTGGAAAGAGGCATAACAATAAACCGTGTACGCTGCAGTGAGATGCTTACTGCCAGGCTATAAAGCCTGATATTTGAAGAAAACGTTGAGGATTGGTGTCAAAATGTGTTGTGTTGTTGTGTGACAATGCCTGTCTGCATACTGCTACCCACACTGCCGAAACGCTCCACAAACTAAAATTTGAAGTGCAGTATCATGCTCCCTATAGTCCCGATTTTGTCTCTTCTGACTATCACTTGTTTGGTCCACTCAACCAGGCACTAAGGTGCCGTCGATTTGCCTCGCACGAATCAGTGAAAGAAGCGATACATTCCTGGCTCGCAGCTCAACCGAGAACCATCTATTGTGAGGGCGTCAGGAAGCTTGTATAAACATGGACCAAGTGCGTTGAAACGCAAGGACACTTTGCCAAAAAATGATGTTCTTGTCAGTTGCCTATTTGATTACAATAAAACTGTATAGCTACTTTGTGGATAATAATCGAATTACCCACGTATAATAATAAAGTTGTGCTACATATAATGCTAAGGTAAGTGACGCTGCACTCCTATCTACTGTCTCTTCCTCATGCTGTAAGTGGCAACTACCAAAAAGCTAATAAGTAATAAAAACAGCGGTTTTGAACACTAATCCGTGACAATACCCTTAATGAAAGAAGTCCACGCAAAAGAAAGTGTAAATTCAGTGTAAGTCTCTTTCATGCTGATAATACACCTGTGTCACATTCAGTCATCTTCTGCAGTAATATATATAATTTACCTCTTACACTCACATCTATGAGAAAAATCTGTGTTTCAAGACTAACCTTTTCAAACAGTTTGAGAAGCTTGTGCATTATTTTTTATCGACAATGTAGCTCCACAGTTTCCCCAAGAAAATGGAAACCTGTTCAGTGTATAATGCTTATATCCATATAAATTTTAAAAATGTATGTATATACATTTGTTCCACACCTCCTCTTAAGTCATTGCTCCGTTTAAGATGCCCATAATTTACTATCGGGAAACAATAACTGTGGGGCTAAAAATACAATCACGCATCGAAAGTGTGGAGGTGGGAGGGGGGTGAGAGACATGTAGTGTAGCACAAGACGTGAGAATACCCATACTTCAGTTATCCGCTATTTTACCATGACTGCACTTACACATCTGCGTAATTTCAAACGCTTACGAAGCTTTTTCCGCTGACAACAACACCAAAGAAGTTACTGGAAAAAACTTTATCGCTCGCTACATTTACGCTGCTGAGGCAGTAAAACTACCATATAAAGGGTGATGTTTTAATTTATTCCTTCTATACTACTAAATGTATTCATGAGACATTTTCCAGACAATATTCACGTATTCCATTGAACGTACCAGAAAAATTACTTCATTGTACGACACTTAGTTCAGGAGATACGATGTCGTAAACACTGAAAGCGTGAAAAACTACCGCATCGTGCAAGACGTTTATATTTATTACTTCTTTGCTGCTAACTCTACTCGCAACACATTACGCAGACAGCATCTACATATATTGCTAAATGAATATCACTTTATGACACATGTTTCAGAAAACCCTGAGGTGCGTGAGAAACAGCCGCATCATGTATCACATTTCAATTTCTTACTTCTTTACCACTAACTATATTCGTAACACACTACGCAGACGGTATTCATATACACCGCTGAATTTACCTACAAAAACGTATCATTGCATGTTACATTTTTCAGGAGATGTGACATCATACGCACTGGGCTTTGTGAGAAACTTCTGCAACAAGCATGATGTTTTAATTTATTATTTCTTCGTACTAACTCTGTTCACAATAAATTTCGCAGGCAGCAGCCCCATATAACACTGGATGTACCTGCAAAATTATACAGCACATATTTCAAGAGATATGACCTCATGTACGTTAAGATACTTGAAAATGAGGCTGGAGCTAAATACACTATACACACAGGTGTAGTAAGTGGACACATACGCATGATTTGTGTTAAAGATGACTGAAATATTTCTGGAATTAAATTTTCACTCTATAGTGGAGTGTAAGCTGATATGAAACTGCCTGGCAGATTTCTTCCAGGAGTGCGAGTTCTGCAAGGTTTGCAGGAGAGCTTCTGTGAAATTTGAAAGGTAGGAGACGACATATTGGCGAAATTAAAGCTGTGAGGACGGGGCGTGAGTTGTGTTTGGGTAGCTCAGTTAGTAGAGCATTTGCCGGCGAAAGGCAAAGGTACCGAGTTCGAGTCTGTGTCCGGCACACAGTTTTAATCTGACAAGAAGTTTCATGACTGAAATATATTTGAAATGCATATATGCAAGAAAAGACGCGAATAAAGGGCTCATACAAAGCCTCTGGAAACATTTCAGTCAAATTTTCACACATATCTGTTACATTCTGGGAAGAGATACTGTAGGGGTAAGAATCATCATCCTCCAGCTGAGGTGAATGTGATTACATAGCGAGAGGAGGGAGAGTGACGAGATGGAAGGCGAAGAGAAAGAAGGAGACAGGCACAAATTGGAGGCAGGGGGTGTACAGAGAGAGAAAGGAGGTACTAGAATTGGCAGAGATAAGGAAGAGGAGGACATGGGAGGAGGCAAAGGGAGGAAAGGACAGGCAGAAAGATGCGAGAGGACACACAAGGGGTGAGGCACAGATTCGGGAGGGGGAAATGGACAAAGAGGAGGGAGATGGAAGAATTGACAGAGATGAGAAAGAGGAGGACATGGACAGAGACAGAGGGAAGAAAGGACAGGCAGAGAGATGCGAGACGACATACAAAGGGCGACTCGGAAACGGACAAAGAATTGGAAGAGGAGAAGATGAGCAGAGACAAGGGAGAATAAGAGATGGACACATAAAGTATAGGGGAGGCAGACTTCGAGAGTGAGAGGAAGAAATGGTCAGAGACACTGGGGAAGAAGATAGATTGATTGAGCAAAGAGGGAGGAGGTGAAAGATATAGGAAAACAGAACTAATTAAATATCGAGGCAAGTCCTGGTTACCCTACTAGCAAATTAGATATTTACACTTAATATAGTTGTTCTTGTGTTGTCAGAATCCTTATTCACCTGCAAGAAAAAATATGTCTTTGCTGATGTTTAGTTACTAACAGTAAACAGTATAAGGGTAAGAAATGAAGGTGTAATAAGTAATTGCCTTATGTTTCAAAAAGCCAATCGCTATGATGTACATTTGATTTTCAAACAATATGCACCAACTGAACTTCACAAAATATAGTTTTCTCGTAAAATACGATTCGGTTTAATCGGTCGCTGAGGCTTTGGTTACAGTCAGCTCAGACCGCCCAGTGTCGGAATCAGAGTTCACCATGGGCGTGACGAAGTAAGTGCGGTACAGCACATTTTATTACGCTTTGCCGTATCGTGAGTATTTGTGAATGCTACGAGGAAACGTTCTCTGTGAAAGTTCTCCTGATATATGTAAGTGAAGGGTTTTAGAAATATCAGGAAAAATCGCGTGATCTTTCCCTGGTGCGCAGCTTTTCAGGGTGAAATATTCGGTATGCGTTCTCTGTGAGTCCGATTTCTCGTGGCCACTATTCATGACGAGGTCTTTGAGAAACGGCTCCGTGAGCGATATCACGTGCGGGTGTCGGAGTGAGCGAAAGGCAAAGCCTTTCAGATCGTATAAAAGACTTCAGAGTGGGCCTGTAGGAGTACTGGAACTCATAAGACGCTTGCCTTGGCATGGCTTCTGCATTAAGTTACTGTACCAATACGGAAAAGCTTAGTGATGTGACATTCGTGTACTGTATTCTGCGTACTATAGTCAGTCTTTACTTGGAAATGAAGAATTAACCAACGTATATATAAGGAGGAAAACCCACGACCTCGTTGCGATAAGCGGTCATCGTTTGACACTGTATACAGTATCCTGGAATATAATTTTCACCAACAGCCTACTCAATATTTTGACAAATTTAACTGATATCACGAATGTCAGTTCTGCTTTCTAAAGAGCACTAATTAAGATCACACACTGCCTGAAATATACTTCAGAAAACAGTAAATGTTGGTGTACTGTTGACAAACGTGATGGCTTAGATGTGTAGGCACTGCTCTTCAGAGAATCCAGACTTGAACAGCAAGAGAGTTTCCGCCTTCTCTTAATAATATATTACGCGTGATATATAACACTTACAATATGTTTTTTGTAGTAACTGTATATGACAGTTACTGTGATCGCATGAATACCGCAACACTTTTTCCACTGGATGAACTTATAAAGAACGTTTCACCTTCAGTAGAAAACTACTTCACGCATGGTGCATCTACTATCATTGAAACTCTGACAGGTACTCCTTTTATCATTAGGAATTTAGCATACCTCTCTAAATGTGATTTGGACAATGTATGAGAACGCTATTTATTTCTATTTCCATGAACGTTGTACCTGTGATTATTAAATTGGCTTCATTTGGTTCAAAACATTACTTGTCTCTTACTTGCTTAACATGCAGTCATGCCATGTGGAACCCTAGGGAATGAAATTTAAGAACTTGATTTGATTTTCTATTTCCTATCTGCATCCTATGTTGCCCCTTATCCTGAATCATAATTGTTGATAGCACTGTGACATATAAATGTGCGAATGAATGGAAATGCACGTCTAATCATAGAATCAAAATATCATGTTGTTGTGGTGTAGATGTGCATCTGCGATCGTAAAATTAGGTAGCTGTTTGGTTCTTGTGGTTTGGGAACGTCCCTTGAATTTAGTTTGCGAAGCTGCCTTATAGCGTTACCAGGCTGCGGACAACAGCCTGTCATATTAATTCGAAACAGTGTGTCTTCTGATTCGCAGGCAGACCAACTCGCAAGTTGTGGAAATTTCCACCAAACTCATGTAGAAATTTTGTGAGGTAAACTGGTGGGAGACTTGAGCAATAAGATTCAGGTAGTCAATACACTGATTGAATTCAGTTACCAAGGGAGTTACGCAGCTAAATTTTGCATGTGTCAGGTTTATCGATTTCAATTAAGTTTCTGAAAGGATGACTTGATTTCATTATCAACTCATATTAAGATTTTCCATAGTACTCTACAGGTTTTTGTTGCGCATAATGAATGGTCACAAGCCGGCTTTGTCGGGAACAGCTTGTAGTTCGTAGGAATTATTAGGATTTTCTTTCGCATATATATTTGGTGATTCGTGATTGCGAATGTGGACAACCACCCAACTGTAGAACGGAATGACGACAAGGAAAATTCGTGCCAGATCGGGACTAGATCCAGGATTTCACGCTTATCACGAGGGTTTGCCTTACCAACTGGCCACCCGTGTATGACTCACAACCATACAAAAAATTCCATATGTTGTGAAACATATTTGTTTTCTTATAAATCCAGTCATTGATCACAAAATTTTATGAAGCAAGTCCTTAATTTCAGTCATCGATGACCTACTACAGTCCTAATAACTATAAACATACAAAGGTAGCTTGATGTACAGCGTCTCCAAATTACATTAAATACAGAACCAGAAATCAAGACTAGCAAACAGGACAGTAATTCCACACTTGAATAAATCCAGCATACTATCTAAATCGTGAGAGATTTATATAAATTATGTAGGCATATTAATGAGCTACCAAATCCTCTTCACAATATTAATTTTTTTGTTACCACGGACGCTATACTCACGAAAGCTGTGGAAAATAACTAAACGACTTCAGCTTGACTGATCAGGAAATCATTATCATTAGGTAGATTAAATGATTTTTTTCAAGTAGGAAAACTATTGTCAGTAACCTTAGGACGTGGAGGGGAGTGCCTGAATGCACGTGGGGGACAGTGATGTCCATGGAACTAAAGGGAAAAAAATTGTTTTATGACGAAGCTTATGTTGCTAATTAATGTGACTGTACAATATACACTCTCCAGTAACATTAATGTGGCCAATTGTCAAAAAATTTAATACCGTCTTTTGCAGAGCGGACAAGTGCGAGACGTGCCCCAACATAATCACAGCGGTTCTGGAAGGTACTGAAATTGATGTGTGGACACATTCGAACACCGGTGTCGTGATCTGCTGTGCCAGGATTCCTGCTTGAGGACCCATGGCACGAACAGCTGGATCGAGGTTCGGAGTTTTGTGGTACGGTATACTTGTCCTGATGTTCTTCGAACCACACGCTTACAGTGTGAGCTGTGTGACACATTGGATGTTAATGCATCCCATCCTGCAGCTGATAACAAAACTGCATGTAGAAGTCATATGGCCCCCACCAATAGATGTATACTTGTGTTGATCCATTGTACGTTGCAGAATGACGATATTCCCCAGAGAATGGCACTAAAATATTAGTCAGCCCGCAACGCTCTCTCTTCAGACCTGGACCATTCCGACAGTTGTCACAGGCTGATTACTTTCAGTGCGGGACGTGATTTAGCTGAAAAGGTCAAGTGGCGCTCTGCAGTGGACGTTCAGTTCCGGTAATGTGTGACAGCTGTCAGAATCAGCGCACGTTCCATGCGCCGTTGCGGAGGCCCATACGCAGCAGCTTTCGCAGAAGTGTCGGTGAGGAAACGCTGTTGGTGTCCGCATGGTTGGATCATCTGGAAGGTGGGCTGCTGAGCAGCTGTACACATTTCTGCAGTCGTCCTTTACTTCAGTCATCGATGACCCGTGGTGCTTCACAGTTGCTCGGCGTACTTTAACTACAGTGGCAAGCGAAAAGTGCTATACCCCCAACTGCATTCCCCTGACTTACGTCCTAGCGAGTTCAATTCAAATTTTAAATTGAAGAAAAAACTGCACGGCATTCGCTTCAGAACTGCTACAAATTCCTCGGCAACAGACCACACCGCCGAACTGTCAACACAACTGGCACTGCTAAGAGTATCCTACGACTTCCACATCGCTGGCAACGGGTTGTACGCAATGCTGGTGGCTACTTTGAAGGTAGGTAAAACTTTGAAACGCGTATCTATATTGTACTAGCTGTAAATAAATAGATGCCACTATTAAAGTTCCAACCCTCGTAAAAGCTGCAATGAACATTTGTGTCATCTCGGTTTACGTAACAAATATCACTGCTAATCAGTACTGGTTTTACAAAAAGTTTAGTTTCATTTGTGGCCTATAAAAACAGAATGTGAGCTCATTTCGTTAGCCTAGTATGACCCTCTTCGATGTTCATACAAAAATGTCATTGTAGAGGGCTCTTCGCATTGCTTCATCTCGACCATAGTGTGATGGATGGCCACAGGTATAATAGCACTACAATGATCTACCTTGAGTACGGGAGAAGATTTGAATCGAACGTATGTAAATAAAATTGTACTGCGAAGTAAACTATTCGAACCATTTGCAGATAACCAACATCACACTTCCACAAATTGCAACTGTGTCTAACATTTTTTATAATGACACAGACAGGAGCACACTTATGAAGCATTGACTCACTGCGTCACAATGTTTGGACAAACACCTGACCACAACGCGTATGCTTGTCGGTTGCAGCTGTACAAATGACTTTCTCGACGTAAAATATGGTATCCGTGTATTTTATATCAACGGACAAAAGTATATTCCTCGAGGAGAACGTACAATTTTGTTGTGGTTCAGCATGCGCAACACACATATGCACGGCATAACACTAGTGGGATTGTTCCACGAACTGTAGGGGAAAAGGCATTGGTGTTGAAGTTCGCACTTCAGATTTATCGCTTCTAATCGTTACAGAACGGATCGGGTACCGCCTGGGACTCGAGGACGTCTGCCGGAAACGGCTTGCCTCCGCAGCTCCATTTCCTGCCGGCGCCTGGCTCGCAAAGATAACTCGCTTCGCTCGAGCACCTCTGCGGTTTCCTGGACCACGCCGGCGCTACCGCCACCAGCTTTCCGATAAGGCCCGCCGTGGCCTGTTAACCTATCTCGCCTTCTCGCGAGTATCTGACGTCTACGAGAATCTGTTGGATTAGATTACATTCTGGTGTTTTAGAAACAGTGATAGAAAGTGACGTAAACATAGATCTGAAAGTGGTACCTGACAATTGCCGAAACTGGTTGTCTATAGGAAATAAAATAGTGTAGCTATCGTGGCAGTTGAGAATATATTGTTACAATACTACAAATCGTCATGACGCTGGCGATGTGAAAAGCGTTCACGATGATTTAGAGTCTCATGTTTGTGGTGCCTGGGACCAAGCAGCAGCAGCACCATAACGAAATAAAGACAAATTCAAAACAAGTTTGTTTTGTAACAAGATTCTAAATATTACCGAAACGAACAACACACATTTTCGTATTACCGTACAGATTCACGACGCCATACACACAGTCCTCAAATTCAGTACCTGTTAACTTTTGATGGCTATGACAATACATGTAATATTTATAACCCAAAACCTAGGGACTACATCGTACAGAACTGATTCACAAGTAGTTCACCTCCTAATGATTGTGTATTGAGTGTAACCCACGTATTTCTTTATAAACTGTACAGTAACGCCTTAACCATTAAAAATTCACAAGTTTTCAGAACCATCTGCATGGGAGTTAAGAGTCTGAATGTGACCGGAAAATTTGTTATTTCATACTTTTAGGTCCGAATTAAAAATGTGTTAAATTTTTCTTCTATGAACAAGTAATTCTTACACTTTACCCGTGCGTGAGTGAAAATTCAGAAAATACTTCAAAACATTATATCTTCTGATTGTTTTGATGCTGCCTGCCACGAATTACTCTCCTGTGCCAACTTCTTCATCTCAGTGCAGCAATTGCAACCCACTTCTTCAATTATTTGCTGAATGTATTCCAATCTCTGCCTTCGTCTTCAGTTTTTGCCATCTACAGCTCCCACTAGTACCATGGAAGTCATGCTCTCATGTCTTATGTTCTATCATCCTGTCCCTTCTCCTTATCAGTGTATTCCACGTACTTCTTTCCTCTCCAATTCCGCGTAGAACCTCCTAATTCCTTACCTTATCAGTCCACCTAGTTTTCAACATTCTTCTTATTTTTGTGATTTTAGGGCGCACAACTACAATGGTCATTAGCGCCCTGACTAATTTAGGAACGTACCGCGAGGCACAAGGTTAAAACAGCAACTAAAAGGGACAAAACTATAAAAGACGTATTAACAGACATAGGATTAAGAAACTACAGCATAATCAAACGTCCTTAGACAGGTGTCTCAAGTTGATAAAACGAAGAACGCGAGCAGCAGCTCCTGGGTCATCCGCTAAAATGGCTTCCAGAGTACATGGCAGGCCAAGATCAAGACGCAGCGTAGTAAAATCCGGACAGGACGTTAAAATGTGGCGGACCGTCAGCAATTGCCCACATGGACAGAACGGCGCCGGCGCTGCCGTCAGCAGATGGCGATGGCTGAACTGGCAGTGTCCAATTCGTAGCCGGGCCAAAACGACCTCCTCCCGCCGAGAAAGACGTGAGGAGGACGTCCAAGCTACGGGAAGAGGTTTCAAGGCCCGAAGCTTGTTGTCCCTAAGTGCAGCCCAATCGGCATGCCACAGCGATAAAATGCGCCGACAAATGACCGTGCTACAATCTGATGAAGGGACACAACAAGAAGCCGTCCGAGGCTGGAGGACCGCAGCCTTTGCCGCGGCATCTGCAGCTTCGTTCCCAGGGATACCGACATGCCCAGGTACTCACATAAAGCTAACTGGAGACCCGTCGTCCACCAGCTGCTGAAGAGAGCGTTGGATCCGGTGCACGAAAGGATGAACCGGATACGGATCACTGAGGCTCAGGATGGCGCTCAGAGAATCGGAGCAGGTGACATAAGCAGAATGTCGGTGGTGGCAGACGTAAAGAACAGCCTGGTAGAGGGCAAAGAGCTCTGCTGTGAAGACCGAACAATGGCCATGTAGGCGGTATTTGAAACTTTATGCACCGACAATAAAGGAACACCCGACCCCGTCATTGGTCTTAGAGCCATCTGTATAAATGAAGGTCATATTAATGAACTTCGAACGAAGTTCGACAAAACGGGAGTGGTATACTGAACCGGGGGTAGCCTCCTTTGGGAGCGAGCGGAGGTCAAGGTGAACGCGAACCTGAGCCTGGAGCCAAGGTGGCGTGTGGCTCTCGCCCACTCTAAAGGTTGCAGGGAGTGAAAAATCAAGGTGTTGAAGGAGGCGACGAAAGCGAACTCCAGGGGGTGCAGGGCAGAGACATACAACCCGTATTGACGCTCGAGAGAGTCGTCAAAAAAGGAACGATACGATTCTTCTGTAGCACCACATCTCAAATGCTTCGATTCTCTTCTCTTCCGGTTTTTCCACAGTCCATGTTCCACTACCATATTATGCTGTACTGCAGACGTACATTCTCAGAAATCTCTTCCATAAGTTAAGCCGATATTGGATATTAGTAAACATCTCTAGAGAATGAATGCCTTTTTTGCCATTGCTAATCTACTTTATATATCCTCCTTGCTACGTACGTCCTTCATTAGTTATCTAATGCCCTTGTAGAAGAATTCCTTAACTTTATCTACTTCGTGAACATCAATTCTGATGTTAAGAGTCTCCCTGTTCTCATTTCAGCTACCTCTCATTACCTTCGTCTTTCTTCGATATACTCTTAATCCATACTGTGTACTCATTATACTGTTCATTCCGTTCAGCAGATCATGTAATTCTTCTTCACTTTCACACAGGACAGCAATGTCTTCAGCGAACCTTGAATTTTAATTCTACTTCTGTGCGTTTCTTTTATTTCCATCATTGCTTCTTCGACATACAGATTGAACAGTAGGGGTGAGAGGCTACATTCTTGTCTTACACCCTTTTTCATACGAGCAGTTAGTTCTACGTCATCCATATTTATTATTCCCTTTTGGTTGTTGTACATATTGTATATGACCCGTCTCCCCTTGCAGCGTACCCCCACTTTTTTTCAGAATTTCGAACATCTTGCACCATGTTACATTGTCGATAGCTTTTTCCATGTCATCAGATCCCATGGACGTGTCTTGATTTCTCTTTATCCTTGCGTTCATTGTTAGCCGTAAAGTCAGAATTGCCTCTCTCGTGTCTTTACTTTTCCTAAAGCCAAACTGATCGTCACCTAGCGCATTCCCAATTTTCTTTTCCATTCTTCTGTATATTATTCTTGTAAGCAACTTGGATGCATGAGCTGTTAAGCTGATCGTGCGATAATTCTCTCATTTGTCAGCTCTTGTCTTAGGAATTTTGTGGATGATGTTTTTCCCAATGGTATGTCGCCGGACTTATCGACTGCTGTTTCTTCTTCTATTGCATCAGACAAATCTTCCCCCTCAGAGAGGCATTCAAAGTATTATATCCTCCTATCCGCAATTTCATCTGCATTTAACAGTGGAATTGCCGTTCCAGTCTTAATATTAACCCCCTTGCTTTTAATGTCACAGAAGGTTGTCTTGACTTTTCTATATGTGGAGTCTGCCCCTGCGACAGCCATTTCTTTTTCGATTTCTTCTCATTTTTAGCTTCCGTGCATTTCCCATTCACTTCATTCCGCAGTGACTCGTATTCCTGTATTCCTGAGCTCCCCTGAATTTCTTTATACCTTCTCTTTTCATCAGTCAACTGAATTATTTCTTCTGTTACCCATGGTTCCTTCATAGTTATCTTCTCTGTACCTTTTCAAATTCTGTGATGGCCCTTTTTAGAGATGTCCATTATTCTTCAACTGCACTGCCTATTGAGCTACGCCTTATTGCAGTATCTATAGCCTTAGAGATCTTCAAGCGTATCTCGTCATTCCTTAGTACTTCCATGTTCCACTTCTTTGCTTATTCATCCCTCCTGACTAATGCCTTAAACTTCAGCCTACTCTTCATCACTACTATGTTGTGATCTGAGTCTATGTTTGCTCCTGAGTACACCTTACAATCCAGTATCTGATTTTGGAATCTCCGTCTGACCATGATGTAACCTAATTGAAATATTCCGTATCACGCGGCATTTTCCAAGTGTACTCCTCCTCTTGTGAGTCTGGAACAGTGTATTCGCTATTACAGAACTCAATTACTTTTTCTCCTCTCTCATTCCTTGTCCCAAGCCCATATTGGACAATATGGGCTTTTCTTCTACATATTGTCCTGTAACCTTTCCTTATACTCCTTCCCCTTCAACTACATTCCAGTCTCCCATAGCCATTAGATTTTCATCCGCCTTTACATACTGTACTACCCTTTCAATATCCTCATACACTTTCCATATATCTTCAACTTGCCACATCGGTATGTATAACTGTTCTATCATCGTCAGTGTAAGTTTACTGTCGATTCAATAAGAATAGCCCCATCATTGAACTGCTTACAGTCACACGCTCTCTATCCTACCTTCCTATTCGTAACGAATCCTACTCCTGTTATACCATTTTCTGCTGCTGTTTATATTACCTTTACTCATATGACCTGAAATCCTTGTCTTCTTTCCACTTCAGTTCACTGGCCCGTACTGTATCTAGATTGAGCCTTTTCATTTCCCTTTTGCTTCCGATCGCTCGTGCTCTGAGTGTAACACCACGTTCAGACTCACTTAAACCCTCATAACCTACCATTGTAACCGCAGTAACCGATCTAACAATTGTGCCAGACACTTGTCTTACACAAGCGTTGCCGATTGCTGCGGCGCATTCTACCTGTTTACAGAACTCTGTTTTGAATACGGATGCCTATACCATTGTCTTTGGCGCTTCAGTTTGGAATCACATAACAACCTCAAATCCTCTTCTTTCCTTGTTGTTTTCTAATTTTTCACTACTCCTTTATCTTCTCTTCATGTTGCCCTCTCTGTTATTCCGTCCATGTTGTTCCTTATTTCTTTTTACTTTTGCATGAAAGCCTTCTAAATTTAATATTTTAGTCTTAAAAATATTTCCGCCTGGTATTTACAATTTGTTGATGTTATTTCTGTCTAGATCTCTCCATATTTCTGTGACCCACCCTATTGTCGGTATCTTCATCCAGATATACTCCGAATATTTGTTTCGTGAGCCTGTTCTCATTCACACTGTAGAGCTGTCCAGAAAAGGTTTACTTTCTTTCAGCCACTTCTTCCAGTATTATCTCAATTCGTCTTTTTTCCTCGTTGTTTTCTACTTTTTCACTACTTCTTTATCTTCTCATCATGTTGCCTTCTCTGTTATGACCGGTGACCTCAGATGTTAAGTCCCATGGTGCTTAGAGCCATTTGTTTTTGGTAGGTCTCTTCATGTCTTCTCATTTTTAGCCACTTGTAGGTTTGCAATTGCACTAATTTTTTGTCCAACTATTTGTCTTTCAAGTGCCGGTACCTCTGTTCTGTCCAACTTATTGTTAGACATTAACTTCTATACAATCATTCTACACACACTGCTGTAGTATGGTGTCTTAGTTTTGTTTTTCTCCATATATGTTTCTTGTAGTAAATATTCTTCATCAAATCATATTCCCTCTTCATTTTGGTAACTCTTAAATCTACTATTAATTTTTGTCAGACCGTTGTGGCCGAGCGGTTCTAGGCGCTTCAGTCCGGAATCGCGTTGCTGCTACGGTCACAGGTTCGAATCCTGCCTCGGGAATAGGTGAGTGTGATGTCATTAGGTTAAGTTAGGTTTCAGTAGTTCTAAGTCTAGGGGACCGATGACCTCTGATGTTTATTCTCATCGTGCTTAGAGTCATTGGAACCATTTTTTACTAATTTTCATAGTTCTTTCTGTTGCATAGATTCTCCAATATATCCTAATTGACTGACTCGCTCTACTTTATCTAATTGTTTGTCTGTGAATTTTGGTGCAATTTTTGTATTTGTTATGAAATTTTTTTCCACTCAAATTTTGAGACCAATTCTATTTACTATTTATTCCATTAAATAGATTTGAATAATTACGATGTCTCACATTTTATGAAAGTATTACAAAATCTCGGCAAAAGTTAGGCATTTGTTTTCCTTCCTAGAGTTATCAGATTATTTTGTTAGAAATGCCACATCCTTACAATTTTTTCTAGAGCGCACTTGAACAGTTATGTTGATAAACTATTCCTTCGTCTAACATCAGTATTTATTTCGAATGGCTGAGATACTTCTCCCATAAATTACCTTCTGTTAACATATTTATGTTTCAAGATTACATTTGCTAATTTTGCTTTAACACAAAGTTTCGTAGTGATTTCATTTATTGTTTCTCTGTCTAGCAAATGAAACACTTTTTTTAAACCAATGAACGATACTAGTTTAGGTTTTATGGTTAACATTCTGTAGCGAAGTATTGATTTTAATATAAGAGTACGTTTTGTGCAGGATCTTCCTTCTCGAAAACCTCCCTAATATTCTCCCAATGACTTGTCTAAGGTTTATACATCTCTGATCAGGAGAATTTTTGATAAAATTTTCTATGCCACTGCTAGAAATAACATCCTCTATAACTGTTAACGTTTTCTGTGTCTCTCTTCTTAAATAACTGGTGAATTAACGATATTTTCCACTCTTCTTGAACATTTTAGTTTCGCAGATTTTCTCAAAAGGCAGTAGTGCATAATTTATAATCTATGGTCCTGAACATTTCAATAATTGTGATGTAATGGACTTTTCACCAGTTGCTTAGTGGTTTTTAAGTGATTTGATTGATTCATTAATTTCTTGTTCTGTTGGTGGAAAACGAATCTCCATATATTGTGATATTGCTGTAAATTCCAGTTTAACTGTTAGAAGTAGACTGTTTAAGAGCCTGTCAAAAGTTTTGCAATAATTTCTAAACTTTCTTTGTTATTCAACCCTATTATCCCATATTTATCTTTTAAATAAATACTTGGTGCTTGATACTACTTAATTACATGTTTATACGTTTTGTAAAAAATTATATTATTATTTTTGGTAGAGTTTTCTTGTGTTTGCTTAAGCTAAGTTTTCTCAAAGGCCCTTTTTGATATTTCGGATTTTACGTTTCTTTTCTTTTTTGTCTGTATTCTTCTAAAGCTGTTCTTTTCTTAACATCTCAATTTTCTCTATTTTTGGGCTCTTATGACTTGTGCTTCTTCACATACTTCATTTCACCATATTTTCTTTTTCTTCGTTCCCAGTCGTTAATTTCCCGCTGCTGATTTAGTACCTCAAGGTCATGCCAGTCGTTTTGTGGCCTCAATTCCTTTTCTAAACTATAATATTAGCTGTAGAGGAGTTGTATCTAAATACTTTCTTGGTCCTATTTTTTGTTTGAAATTAGAGAAATCGTACTTTAATCTTAGAGGGAAACGATCGGAAACATATTGCCCATTTCTGATTACTTTAACTTTAAAAATTTCCGAGGTATCCCTTTCAGATACAGCGATGTATTATTACTGAAATTCTCTTTGGTTTCGATTTGCATATATCCAAGTTTTGGCTTTTCTTGATACGAGGGTCACTCCAAAAGAAATGCACACTATTTTTAAGCCATTTTTTATTCTACATATTTGAAAGTTTTACAGTGTGTAGATACATCCTTTAGGAACAGTATTTTCATTACTCCACATAATTTCAGTCCCTCTCAACTATCTTAGGCCATCTTGGAACCAGCGCCTATATACACCCATGGTAGAATACTGGAACAACCTGTTGGAGCCACTGTTTGGCAGCGTGCACAAGGGAGCCATTATCTTCAAACCTTGTTCCACGAAAAGAGTCTTTCAGTTTCCCAAAGAGATGATAGTCCCATGGAGCCAGGTCAGGACTGTAAGGCATGTGTTTCAGTTTTGTCCATCCGAGTTTTGTCATCGCTGCATTCCGTTCCTTTTTGAGCCACTGTCAACATCCTGGGAACCCACCGGGCACAAACCTTTTTTAATGCCAACACTTTCAGTATTGTGCAAACACATCCTTCCCCTATCCCAACGTAGCGTGACAATTCGTTCACTGTGATGCGTCTGTCAGCAGTGACCAATTCGTTAACTCTGTGCACATTGTCTGGAGTGTGTACAGTACGACGCCTGCCGCTACCAGGACAATCCTCAATATTGCCGTGCCCACTTTCATCACATAACGAGCTTGGCCAATGACTGACTGTACTGCGATCGACAGCAGCATCTCCATACACCTTTTTCAACCTCTTGTGGATGTTTCCCACTGCCTAGTTTTAACAACACAGGAATTCTATAATAGCACGTTGTTTCTGACGAATTTCAAGTGTGGTAACCAGCTTGAAGGCATGCTGTTACGGCGTCACTCACGGGAATAGGTGGAACTAAGTTTGAAAACAGGCGGGAAGAATGTACAGGGTGTTTCAAAAATGACCGGTATATTTGAAACGGCAATACAAACTAAACGAGCAGCGATAGCAATACACCGTTTGTTGCAATGTGCTTGGGACAACAGTACATTTTCAGCCAGACAAACTTTCGAAATTACAGTAGTTACAATTGTCAACAACAGATGGCGCTGCGGTCTGGGAAAATCTATAGTACGTTATTTTCCACATATCCACCATGCATAGCAATAATATGGCGTAGTCTCTCAATGAAATTACCCGAAACCTTTGACAACATGTCTGGCGGAATGGCTTCACATGCAGATGAGATGTACTGCTTCATCTGTTCAATTGTTTCTGGATTCTGGCGGTACACCTGGTCTTTCAAGTGTCCCCACAGAAAGAAGTCACAGGGGTTCATGTCTGGCGAATAGGGATAGAGGTGTAAACTCTGACACATGAGACGATACGTGGACGTTGGCGTCATTTGGACCGCAGCTGCAACACGGCGAACGGAAACCCGAGGCTGCTGTTGGATCACCTGCTGCACTAGCTGCGCATTGCCTTCTGTGGTTGTCGTACGCTGTCGCCCTACCTTTCCAGCATGTTCATCTGTCACGTTCCCAGTCTGTTGAAATTTTTCAAACAGATCCTTTATTGTATCGCTTTTCGGTCCTTTGGTTACATTAAACCTCCGTTGAAAACTCCGTTTTGTATCAACAACACTGTGTTCTAGGCGGTGCAATTCCAACACCAGAAAAATCCTCTGTTCTAAGGAATAAACCATGTTGTCCACAGCACACTTGCACGTTGTGAACAGCACACGCTTACAGCAGAAAGACGACGTACAGAATGGCGCACCCACAGACTGCGTTGTCTTCTATATCTTTCACATCACTTGCAGCGCCATCTGTTTTTGAAAATTATAACTACTGTAATTTCGAAAGTTTGTCAGCCTGAAAATGTACTGTTGTCCCAAGCATATTGCAACAGACGGTGTATTTCTATCGCTGCTCGTTTAGTTTTTATTGCCGTTTCAAATATACCGGTAATTTTTGAAACACCCTGTATCTACACACTGTAAAACTTTCAGACATGCAGTATGAAAACTGTGTTTTTACAAAAATAGTATCCGTTTCTTTTGGAGTGTCCCTCGTAGTTTCTGAAAATGTATGGTCATCAGTTTCAACTGGAGAATTTTTTACACATTTTGATCAGTCTTTCACCATTTCTGTGTGTTCGTAAGTGCGCTGGCTATTCGACTACAACATTTTTAAATTTCTTTTCCCTCGTATTTTGCCCATTGAAGTCGCAGACCAGTAATTTAATGTGTTTTTAGGTGTGTTGAAGATATCCGATTCTTACACATCCCAAAACTGATTTAATTTCTGCAGATTTCTTCTGTTATCGTCATTTATAACTGCAGGGCGTTTTATAAGTGTATAGGTTTGAATCGTGCACTTTTTTCTTGACGTACACATACTTTCTAATTTCAGCATGAATTCTGTTATTGTGGTTACGATTTATTTACTTGCATAAAATGCTGTTCCAAGCACTGGTATGTTTTCATAGTTCTTGCCCCTGGTTACCCATTAATAAATTCTCTAACGCTGTGTGTCAACTACATTCTCACCTAAGAATCTTGCTTTCTGCTGTGCTAAAATTTGCATGTGTTTATTCTGTAGGAATAATTCCACCTCCTTCTGTTTCCCAATTTTCAAAAGAGAATTTACATTTAACATTTCGAAGTAGAATTTCTTTATGAACTGTAGAGAATAGGAAATCTAGGGTGATCCTGGACGGCATTAGGCTGAATATTACTGATACAGCCGCCGCTAACATGTCTAACAGCCGCTATCGGGATACAGCCACTAACATATGAAACTAATATGTGCTCAGTCCACTTTAGCCTTGGACAAAAGGTTGCCTCTTCCACCAGCTCCACCCTACTGCAGCCCACCTTCTTGGTATTCGTTGCCTTCGAGGCCTTCAAAGGAACCCATCAAATGGCCCTTACATGGCACTATGAGCTGGGCCAGCAGAACCAACCTTCTTTTTTTTTTACCGAAAATATATTACTGACAACAGCCTTCTAAGCCTACTGACTGATTCGATGCCGTGTGCTACCAGAATTCCTTTTCTGTGCCAACCTCTTCATCTCAGAGTATCACTTGCAATCTACGTTCTCAATTAATTGCTGGATTTATTTCAATCTCCGTCTTCCTCTACAGCTTTTGCCGTCTATAATTCTCTCTAGTACCATGGAAATCATTCCCTGATGTCTTAACAGATACCGTATCAGCCTGTCTTCTCTCCATATTCTTTTCGTATGCGGTTCTGCGTAGAACCTCATTTGTTACCTTATCAGTCCATCTAATTTACAACATTCCTCTTTGGCAACACATCTGAAATGCCTCGATTTTCTTCTGTGCCGGTATTCCCACAGTCCATATTTCACTATCATACAATGATTAACTCCAGACGTACATTCTCAGAAATTTCTTCCACAAATTAAGGCCTATGTTTGATACTAGTAGAGTTCTCTTGGCCAGGAATGCCATTTTTGCCATTGCTGGTCTGCTTTCGATATCCTCCTTGTCCGTCCGTCATGGGTTACTTTACTGCCTAGGTAGCGGAATTCCTTAACCTCATCTACTTCGTTACCACCAATCCTGATGTTCAGTTTCTCGCTGTCTCATTTCTGATACTTCGGTTTACTTTCTTGATTCTTCGATTTACTCTCAGTCCGTATTTCGTACCAGTTAGACAGTTCATTCCATTAAAGCGATCATGTAATACTTCTTCACTTTCAGTCACGATATCTATGTCATCATCGAATCGAAAAATTGATACCCCTTCACCTTGATTTGCAATCCCAATCCCGAATCTTCCTTTTATTTCCATAATTGCTTCTTCGATGTACAGACTGAATAGTAAGGGTGAAAGACTATGTCTGTATCTTACAATCTTTCTGAACCGAGCACTTCGTTCTTGGTCGTCACAGCTATTATTCCCTTTTGGTTTTTACTAGTATTGTATATCACCCGTTTGTCCCTGTAGCTTGCTCTACTCGTCACCGAATTTCGAACAGATTACACTGTTTTATATTGTCAAAACCGTTTTTTATGTATTTCAAATCCTCTCGAATGGTCTTCATTTTTTAGTCTTTCTTCCATTATCAACCGCAAAATTAGAGTTGCCTCTCTGGTGCCTTTACCTTTCCTGAAGCCAAATTAGTCGTCATCTAAGCCATCCTCAATTTTCTTCTACGTTCATGTTTACATTAATCAACTAGGATGTATGAGATGTTAAGCTGATTGTGCGATAATTCTGGCCCTGCCAGCTCCTGCTGTCTTCGGAATTGTGTGGATGATATTTTTCCGAAAGTAAGATGATATGTCTCCATATGAGACGTGAATAGTCGTTTTGTTGCCATTTCCCCAATAATATTAGAAATTTAGTTGGAATGTTATCTATACCTTCTGTCTTATAAGGTCTTAAGTCTTCCAAAGCTCTTTTAAATTCAGATTCTAATGCTGGATCCCCTATGTCGTCTAACTGGATCCCTTTTTCCTCTTGTAATAGTTCATACGAATATTTCCCCTCATAGAGACTTTCGTTGTATTCTTTCCACCTATCCGCTCTCTCATCAGCATTTATCAGTGCAATTCCCGTTGCACTCCTAATGTTATCACCCTTGCTTTTAACGTCACCGAAGGTTGTTTTGACTTTCCTGTATGCTGAGTCTGTGCTTCAGCCAATCATTTCTTTTTCGATTTCTTCAAAGTATTCCTATAGGCATTTCATCTTATATTCCCTCCACTTCATATTTATTTCATGACTCAGTGACTGGTGTTTCAATATTCCTGATTTTCCCAGAACATTTTTGTACTTCTTTCATTCATCGATCAGCTCATGTATTTCATCTGTCACCCATGGTTTCTTCGTTCTTATCTTCTCTGCACCTATGTTTTTCTTTCTAACCTCTATGGTGGCCCTTTTTAGAGATTTCCATTCCTCTTCAGCCTTACTGCCTACTGAGCTATTCCTAATTGTTCTATTTACAGTTCTACAGAACTACAAGCGTATCTCCTCATTCCTTAGTCCTTCTGTATACAACTTCTTTGCGTATTGATTCTTCCTGACTAATGTCTTAAACTTTAGCCTACACTTCATCAGTACTATATTCTGCTCTGAGTCTATATCTGATCCTTGGTACACCTTACCATCTAGCATCTTACTTCGGAATCTCTGTCTGACCATGATGTAATGTAACTGAAATCCTCCTGTATGAACCTTCCTTTTCTATATATACCGCTTTCTTTTGTAATTCTTGAGCAGGGTATTAGGTATTACTGGCTGAAATTTATTACTGAACCCAATTACTCCGTCTCCTCTCTCATTCCTCCCATACTCTTGTAAACTTTTCTTCTACTCCTTCATCTACAACTACATTCCAGTCCCCCATGACTATTAGATATTTGTCTTTCTTTGTGTTGTGTGCTACCCTTTCAGTATCCTCATATATTATCTCTATTTATTCATTCTTAGTTTGCGACGTCTGCATATATACCTGAACTACCGCCGTCTGTGTTGGTTTGCTGTCGATTGTGATAAGAACAGTCCTATCACAGAACTCTCCAAGTAAAACAGTTTCTGCCATACCTTCGTATTCATATCGATACCTACCCCCGTTATACCATTTTCTGCTGCTGTTGATATTACCCTGTACTTATGTGACCAGAAGTTCTCGTCTTCTTTCCATTTCATTTCACTGACTCCTATTATGATGACGCGGCTTCCGTTGTCTTCTGCATCCTCATGCTTTTGATCACTCCTGATTCTTTTTTCTTTATGTGCAGCCTCCCACCCCAAGGACAAGAGAGTGCCCTGAATCTCTGTCCTCTAATCCGCCCTCTTGGACAAGGCCGTTGGCAAAACATGGGTGACCTCTTATGTCGGAAGTCTTCGGCCGCGAATGCTGTTTATTAAACATTTAAAATTTAAACATTGGCGTGATTCGATCGCGGGGCCGAGCATTAAATTTCCCAAAAAAGGTCTGTAATTTTTCTTCTTCTGACGACTATGTTTTTCTTAAGTAACTACAAAACTGAGGCCTCTAGCGAAAACGTATTCCAGTAGAAAACTAAGTACCGACATTTCAATTCCCACAAAAAGGGTTTTCTAATTTTTTTCTGTCGACTAATAGTTTGCGCATAACGCGCGAGGGAATATAGAAATACCGCACGTCGTTTATGAAGGCCAGATATGACCTGTAGGTGGCACACAACAACATCGTTAAATTTTCAGCTGTCTGTAACGACGTCGTTGTGTGTCACCTACAGTTCATATCTGGCCTTCATTCTCGCTGTTGAATTTTGTAACTAAGATTAAGCATTAGTCTACCGTCAAAAGCGTTAATAACCCTATAGGGAAAAGTGCCACGATAACATAGTAGTCATTCCGATTAATGAATGATGAATGTTGGCATGGAGAAGCGTTTAAAGTCACTTTTGTACGTTTTTCTTGAATGACTACAAAACTGAGGCCTCCAGCGAAAACTTATTCCAAAACTAAATTAAGTACCTACTTTACATTTCCCACAAAAGGGTCTTGTAATGTTTTTCTGTCGACTAATAGTTTACTCATAATGCTCTAGAGGATATGGAAACAGTATTCGCAGCCGATATCCGAAGTGGTGTACTAGGAACAAAGTTTGATGTGGATTCTACCAGCACAAAAATATACTAAAAACCTTATATGATAATTGAAAGGAGTGCATACATGTTCACAGCTGCTAAATAACATAATTTAAATAGAATGATGGGAAACAACTGAGAAAATTTCTGATACAGTTTACATTAGTTCAGAACACATAGGTTGCGTTTTTCCGTGTTGGGAAACTAAGAAGTGTGACGAATTATGGAAAAACATTCTTTCCCTCATATCACGCATAACTAAGCTGACAATACCTAACAGACGTGTCGACCAAATCATGTAAGAGGTACCCAAGCCGCATATACGTGTCAGATACACATATTTGATTGAAATGTTGTTTCTAACTAAACAGTAATGTCCAACAGTCACGTTGTTTGTGTCTCGCAACAGCTGCTTCATATTCTTCCATATGGGATCTTTATCTTTTTCTTCGCAGTGTCCTAAGAAGAAGAATGCAGTCTCTTATAGAATACTGAAATTATACAGAAGTGTATGGAAGCACCAAATTGCTTTTCAGCAAGGGATCCTGAGAAGGCGTCAGCTATTGCATTCTCTCTTCTAGGAATGTGTATGACAGTCAGATGAAACTTCCCAAGCGTTCATTAGAAGATTTGGCGGTCAGAAGAAATTGTAACAAACGGTGATCTGTGTATACTTTTACATATTTGCCAATTGAAAAATATCGAAATGTTGTTAAATCCCAAACTACAGCTAATAACTCACGTTCTTCGATAGAGTTACATCGTTTACCGACGGAAAGAACACGGCTGGCAAATGCAGTGCTCTTAGTAATTGCTACACCAGTTTTCTCTATTTTTTGGGACACTTGATCGTCAAGGGGTGTTTTGGGGGTGTCAGTCACGATGCAAAAATTACGCGGAAGGTCCAGGTGAGAAAGTAAAAATGCATTTAGTGAAACTTGCTTCAATGTAACAAATTCCTTTCGTGCTTGTTTTTCCCAAAATTAGTTAGAAATTTTACCACTTAACTGACAGAATTTTTCAGTGTCCTGAGATTTGTACTGAATTAAGCGGTGAAAAGAATTGATGAGACCTAAAAAACTTCTGACTTGGTATTTAGTAATGGGAACTGCAATGATACGAATGGCCTGAAGTTTGTTTGAATCGGGTTCAATATCGGAACCATAAATGAATAACCTAAAAATTTAGTAGATGATTTTCCAAACTCAAATTTGCTTCAGTTGTCCGTTATTCCATGTTATGAAAATGTTTCCAATAATAAGTTCAAGACGCTATTGCGCAGTAACCAAGTTTCCACTTCCACAAGTAAGTCTTCGACTTAAGTAGTGATTTTGTGTTGTGTCCTGCAGTCGGCAGGAAAGAACTATCGATCAAGTTTGAACACACTTCATTTAACTAAAACGTCTTCTTGGCATGCACTAATTTCCAAAAACAAGAACAACCGGCAACCTAACGAAAACTCTAAGCTACACAATTACAACATGTGCTCACACTCAGCAAGATGCAACTTTCTACTAAATGCTACGGCGAGTGTCTACTAGGCTAGAGCCAGGGTGGGTACTGGCCGGAGCTGTCCTACCTATAGGTACACATTGCCGATTTGACTCTGCTGGCTTACTTATAATACCGATTCGGTTGAGTGCTACCCGTAGTCACATGTTCCAATTGATTGATGTCTGTCACATGGCTTTACACGAAATAGTGCCGTGTTTATGCGGGGTGTATGTTGATGTTTTCATGCACTAGCGAGCTCATGAAGGGAGTTCGCCAGCCCAACCTCCCTGTCTGTTGTGCATGCCCTCTATCTGATAACGGGCTGCTACGACATTCTGTCTTTTGGTTGTGTAGTGAGAATGAAAGTTTAAAATGAAATGTTAAGACCGGAAGGTAGTTTGTAATACTGATAACAAATTCTGAACAATAGAAAGACCGTATATTTGCGACAACTTGGGCGTAACTCGATCTGCCGGAACCCTGATTTTAAATCGAGTTTGGAACTTACGATGACTCCATGAATTTTTTGGAGCATCTCGCGTAATACTTGCGGTCTATGTGTTCTTGTTACTATGACCTCATTAATTAGCCTCCTATCTAAAACACGTCTGGTGGGCCACCCTTCTTTGGAACATACAAGGGTTACTAGCTATGTCAATTATGGCTTGCTGGAGCATAGATTCACTTACCTGTCTACTTTGTGTCTATAAATAAACGGAATGTTGTACTGTCTAGAAGTAAAAGCGTTGCCGAATTTCACTTTAAATGCGTAAACAGACCGTACATAGCTCCGGGAACATTGTCAAAAAATGAGAATGACTATGTAGGACCATCTGTAACTGTTTCCTATCCCTTTCTGTTGCGACTTCCCGTATGTCAATTTTTACTTGTATTGTTTGAGAAATGTGGCTCTTCATTTTTACTGAGAATAGGAAATTCATCAGTGAATAATGATGTGTACCAATTCATGTTTTCGTTTCACGTGTAAACCGCAACATGTTAATCTGCGGTTCCTTCTCTGAAAAACTCTTATCAAAATGGAATGCCACCTGTGTATTATTTTTGTTTGTGCTGAAATACATGAACTCTCAAAATACAGTACTGTTTTTTGTGTGTCTGAGGAATTCGTGCAAGGCTTAAGCTCTGTTGCTTAGTAGTGGAACGATGTATAAATTTTTGTAAGGAAATTGTTACCTGGTACAATAAACTGGAAATGTGTAGGCGATTGTACATTGACACTTTACCCTGGAAAACCTCCTCTAACTTTTGTTCTGTCAAATGGCAAGGTAGAGCAAGTTTTTTCTTCGTTACATTTATTGAATGCTACGTTACTAATTACTAAAACGGAGAGCCTGAATCCAAGACTGCATTTAAAGTATGTTTGCCTGTTTTTATGCTGATTAGGATGTTAAATTTGTTTTTTAGGTTCCTCCTTTCCTTGTAAAGAAGTGTTTCTGATGTCTTTCAAAGAAATGATATTATCAGTAATGTCTATGGGACTGATAGTACATCATATTGTCTCTGTGTCTTAAACTTCTACCCTTTTTTCATCTTGTAATTGTTGCGAAACTTCAACTATTTGCAGAGATAGTTTCGGTTCTGCATTATTGGAATGAAATTGTTGTTGGTGAAAACTACAGCCCGACTCATTGAAAACAAAATTTTTCTGCTGCCTGGAATTTTTATCCTATTCCCATGTTTTTTTTTTCGAAATCGAGGTTTTGTTGTCTGTCGTCATGAAAGTTGTAAGTGTATATTTGCTGACTATGCCTATGAAAATAGTTATTTCTTTGTATGTAATTCTTTGCAACATTGCTATGTTGCAGTGGAGGACTGTTCCTGTTGTCATTTCAATTATGGAAGTGCCAGTTGCTATAAAAATTTGGATTTTGTTGATAGTCGTAATATAGGGGTATACTGAAATTGTAATGTTCTTGGTATCGCTTTTGGGGCTGTTGGCCATTCCCGTATCTTATGTTTCTACTATCATTGAATGATCTGAATTGTCCCTGGTTTTTATTGTCATTGTAATCAATTTTCCTCGAGTAAAAGGTGCTTTTCTTGTACACATAGTCGGATTCTTGAATTTCAAGCAACGGTAAAACGTCACGGAACGCATTGATGTTTTCTTTCTGATGAGCTTCTGCAAAGAAACATGTAAAAATGTTGGAAGTTTACAAATACAAAGTTGGATTAAGGCAGATTGGCTGAACGGTTCTGCAAAATGTTTCATTCTGTTGTATCATGTGCTCGAAGAACAGCATTAAGGTTATATATGGTGAATTTTCAGAATTTTACAAACTGATGTAATTGTCCTTAACTTCGATAAGCTGATGAAATTGTTGTTGCCGTCACGCTGTGTAGTCTGACAAGTATGCTGCAAGAAAAGCATTCCGAAATATCTCCAAAGAAGAGCATTTTCTTGCTATGGGTCACATCCGAAGAATCGATGAAGGTATACGGAATAAAGCATGAATTAATTGCACTTTTTAATCCATCAGGAAACCCAATAGAAAGAGTATTTCGAGAAGTAAATAGATTTGTAAGAACTTATATACCGAATCAACACCGTAGGTGTATCGAATTAATTACAGATTTTGAAAAGGTATACTACGACTTAGCCCATATGTCAACTGGGTATTCGCCAAATGAAATTCTATTTAATAAGTACAATAGTGATAAATGGATTCGTAATTTGCCATGTGTGCAAAATGAGGCAATGGATCGTGATGAAATTATAAAGAAGGTGTATCTGGAATTTACAATATAAACGAAAGATTCGGAAATGTCAGTTTGACAAAAAGATAGGCTTGGAAATCACTTATAAGGCTGAGGATAGTATTCTATTGAAAAATCATCCCAAATAATCCCAAGTCTTTAAGCTCCAACAAGAAGGAAGTTATCTATTAAAAGGTAAAGAAACCAAGAGGATAAAAGGGCTGTACTCTTATATTGAGTTAAAGAGATATTTTAGTTAATTGAAGATTTAGCTTTTAATTACGCAAAGTAGGGGGCTATATAATGCAAAATATGTCTAAACAATGTGTTTAATTTTATTTCATATGTAGAATTAGTGGATAGGCAATTAGTTTTTGCTGCAAAAAGTGTTATATCTGATCTATTATGAGCAACAGGTTCATAACCGTAGCTAATTTGTATTAGTTGATTTTTATTTAATAAAGTAGAAACCGTTAGCTGATATTCTAATGCTTACAGTTGATGCTTTCATATTCTTATATTAAAGTGCCCCCACTTCATTGTATTTGACGAACGAGGCACGAGTTCAATTTACGCATGTGAGCTCAATGAAAGATCTTCAGTAGTCATTGGTGAATACAGGAATGTACCTAACAAAAGTACATATTTTGAGGAATGAGGTGCTAAAAGACAAAGAAAAATGAAAAAGTGAATTACTGTAAACGAGGGCTACTTGATCCCTGGAGGCTCACTGGAGCCCAAAACAGAAAAAAATTTTTTTTGGGCCTCTGCGCACTGTCAACATCAGTATAACGACGTAGTTTACTGCTTCGCTGGTAGGCGGCAGCACTAAGCAGACCATAGCGTGAGTCTACGAGGTTTGGGAAGTCGCCACTAGTAGCAGCACTGGTTATGCTACATAGACACATGTTTGTTATATATTTCACTCTGCAAACTTTCGTCTGTAGATATATCAAGGATAGTCTAAAACTGGAGGTAAGTGCATATATTTCATATTTAGTTTATCATCAAAGCAAACTGAGTGCAGTTCATGTCCTGAATAACTCATTAATAGTGCAATACGTGTTTAAGTACAACTGGTACACGTTACCTGCAAATACAGGTTGCTTGAGCCCATGGGTTCACGTAACCCATAACCACATTTCTTGCTGTTCGTTGTACTAATAAGTTTATCTTCAAGTTTCCCAGAAAAATTAATGTTCCGCACTGGAGAACCTAATTTTGTGGTTGTTTTCTTTCAGGATTATCTGACACAATGCCTTATAAACATATGACTACCTGGAAACGGGACATACGCTGACTTTACTCCCGAAAAGTTGGAAAAATACCTGCAAGCTGTCAGGAGTAGGAGGATGACACAGCGAGAAGCAGAGAGTTTTATAATATTTGCACAGCCACGATCAAGAGGAAACTAAAAAATTTACATCCAAGGAAACCGGGGCACCCGAGAGTTTTTATAGGTGAAGAGGAGCTTACGTTTGCTACCCACCTCCACATGCTGTGTGACTTTGGGTTTCCGTGCGACGAACTTGATTTTAGATTTGTCATAAAAGGTTACTTAGGTCGGCACGGACGTACCTTTGGTTGTTTTAAGAATAACTTGCCTGGAAGAGATTAGGTTAAGTCCTTCCTACATAGGCATCCCAGTCTTTCAGTTGGATTTCCAGCTAACATAAAAGGAACAAGAGCGGCTGTCGATGACAAGATCATCAGAGAATATATTCAAAATGTGGGAAAACTGCTCAACGGCACCCCTCCCTGAAAATCTCTACAACTGTGACGAAACCAATATGAGTGATGATCCAGAAAGGGAAAAAGTAATTTGCTGAAGGGATACTAAACACAACGAGCGGATTATGAACACAACAAAATCCAACATATGTGTAATGTTTTGTGGTAATGCAGCCAGACAGTCCATTCCATCCTATGTGATATAAAAGCCCAAAAATCTGTGGTCAACTTGGATGGAAGGTGGCCCGCCTGTGGCTAGGTATACCGCAGTAAGTATGGGTGGATCGACCTAGCAATTTTTGTTGACTGGTTTACCAGTCATCTGCTTCCAATTCTTAAGAAACAAGAAGGTAAGAAAGTTGTAATTCCTGACAATCTTACTTCACACTTCAGAACCAATGTGATTCAGCTCTGTGAAGAAAACAATGTGCTCATTGTTTGTCTTCCACCTAATTCTTCCCACCTTACCCAGCCACTGGATGTGGAATATTTTAGGCATCTCAAAATGAGGTGGAAGGGTGATCTTGAGCGTTAGAAGGAATCAGATGCAGGTAAAAGAGTCGGTTTGCTTCATGAGGATCTGTTCCCAATGCTGTTGCGAATTGTTTTAGAAAAAATTGGTCCATATATGAAAAGCAACCTAAAGGCAGGTTTCAAGAAACCTTTAGTGAGGCCTCTAGACGAAATCAGATCATACACCATTTGCCAAATCAAGACAAATCCAAGACAAATGTAGACTTGTCTATGACTGGGGATGCCTTTCTTCAACGACTTCAAGAGAAGAGGAGCGAATGTGTTTTATCTCGCTCTACTAAGACGAAAAAACTCCAAGTGTAAGTGTGCCTGATTTCTGCTCTACAAGTAATACCACAGCCTTCTTGAAAAAAAAGTCTGGAAGAAAGTCTAAAAATGAAATCATCTTCAAAAACAACCAAGACCACCATACGAAAAATAAAATAAAACCTGGAAGACTCCACGTCAGAAGAAGACGACGCATTCAGTTTGATATCAGGAGGTGACAGGAACATCAGCCTCCACAATAGTGATCAGGAACATATAGGACACTTGTCTATGACTTCTTTCCAAACCAAAGGCATATCAACACCATCAACGAAAGATGACCTAAAAATACTCACGTTTGTTCTTGTAAAATGGAGCGAAGAGGAATACCCAGGAGTCATCCTCGCTATAGAAGCTGAATGTATTAGAGTCAACTGCATGGCGCCTACACTAAAAGCCTGGAGATGGTCCAAAAAGAAGGATGTCTTGTTATATAAATTTGAAGATGTCGTAATGACACTAGCAACCCCAAAATTAATAAAAAGAGGTTTGTTTACTTCAACTGGAATCTAAACAGTGTTATATCCCTACAGCCTATTGTTTGTAGAACATCTAAAAAGTGTTGTTCCAAATTAACGTTCAAAATTAAGATTTGTCCTTAAAATAAACGTTTGGAAGTTCACTGGATGTTCAGAAATTAAGTTATTCAAACAACCATCAACCTACTTGGACCCAACCTGCCTTCAAATGGTAGTATCTATGGTTGATTACAGCCTGGGTTCAAGTAACCCAGCCATAAGATTAACGTGAGCCCAAATAAAATAGAAAAATAAAAATATTTACTACGTCACAAACAATGCGTACTGTACGTTAAAGTATCCATAATAAACGATAGTTTAATAATGTAATTATGTCGGTGAAAAAAATCTGTTGTGCCCTTTTTTGAATATAATGTCAGAAGTTTCGACATCTGGGCTCAAGTAGCCTGCGTTTACGGTAATACAAGTGTATGAAGCAGGGGTACTTGATAAAAAAAAAAGTAATTGAGCGAAGGAACGGTAGAGGTGTGCGGATCATTGTACGCGTCCACAAACTGGCAGTGCACGTGTGCGAGGGAAAATATGAACTATACCTACCACGAACACTATTGACTATCCCCAGAGACAATGTACATTGATAATCATTAAGAATTGCGGTAACGAGGTATGATTCAATATCATATAGTAATTAGTCCCGAAAAAACAAGTGAGTTAGATGTTTCAGAACACTCAGCAGTGGTGATGAAGACTATCTTCGGACAGATTGTGCTGACATGTGGAACAGTCTATTGGGAGCGCAGCCACTGAGCAACGAGAGTAACTAGACGAGAATGCGTGATCGGATCGTACTTGCTGCCGTATGCGGTCCAATGCTGTAGCAGCTTCGCCCTGGTAGATCGATAAGCAAGCACTGGCATCGGACCGGGCCATGTTCGCAGCTTTGCATGCTCTGGTGGAGGTGGAGCGGCAGTGGAGCAATGCGCCGAAGATATAATTATGACATTAAAATAAAATGATGAAATATTTAAGGAACATGAACCCTAAGTTTACTATTGATGCAAAAAGACCAACGTAAGAAATCGATTTTTTTGTATGCGTATGTGTGTGAATGCCAATAAGCCAGTAATAATAAAAAAGAGACTTCACATGATTAGGGACGTTGAAGCGGCAAGTCACGTACCCACTTCACTTTCCGGGTCCATGTGTAGCACTCCAAATATGGAACCTCTAACGAAAGCCCTTTGATAGTATGAGAAATAGCAAAATTAGTTATCCTGACATTGACGGGAGCTACTGACAACAAAATTTGCACTATTGCATATTTGACTAACACGAATACGATGTAACTAATAACGTTTATTATAAAGGAAGGACAAAATGAAAGACTATAAGATGATACGAAGCCTGAAACTTTAAATTAATAATTCAGAATATATTCGTTATGAGGCTTAAAGCCCTGATCGTAAATAGATCAGAGATAACATTTATCCAAGAAGAGAGTTGTAGCCACATCGAACTGTAAGTTCGCTGCGACTACAACGTAGCACTGCAACGGAGTCTCATCTGTAGACGTCGCAATAGTACTAAGTATATTGAACGGTAGTAGTCTGTTCAATCCGATGCGAAGTTTTAAAAGTATTGCAGTATCGACTTGACGGAATAGTCAGAATTTCGAACTGAAGTAAAACAACATTTACGGTTTAGCCAGACAATGGAGCAGTTATTATTTGTGAAAGAAAAGTTAATCCTGTGATACCTGATTAACGCTGCGATTTAGCCTTCGTGATCTGTGATTGCCACGAGTATCAGAGGACTCAGCAATATACCAAACGCCAACATAAACTATATTATTAGCCTTGAGTAGGAAACAGCTACAAGCGATCACAAAGAACTTACAGATATGCCGTGTTGTCGGAAGCTGTAGTCAACGTCAGGATCACTGATGCAAATAGATTGAAGACCCTGAATGACAGATCGGTGTGTTTTCAGTGAAGACTTAAATAATTACTAAGTTCAATAAACTCCAATATAACCTTCGTGTCGGCTACGGAATTTAATGGAAATTTACTGTGTAATTGTGAAATTAACTACTTCTTGAGAGAACGCAAAAGTTAAAGGTGATTTAGTGATTTTATTAAGAGTGAATAGCAAGTTTACACCGAAATACGAGGCTTTCTGTACGTTCTCAGAAGAGAATTTTATCTCGGGAATTACGTCGTATTAGTTGTTGAATTAACACCATAGCGACGCTTTGACGACGCTATATTAATTAATAAGTCAACATCCTCGCAAAACTATGATATGGCATCGGTTTGAGAGATGGATTTTATAATTCAATATATCTTATTATATGCGTTTGAACACTCATTCGCAAACCGGGCATAAGAACAACAGTTATCAAGTTCGCTTACGCTTATCAGCCTGTTTCGAACACGCGAACGTATTTGCTTAATCGTTTCAAATTAAGGGAGTTGTTGCGGTACCGAGTGGTGCAGTCGCTGAGAGTTAGAAGTGAAGAAGACCGACGGACTTCGAAAACCAGTGCTTCAGTTTTAAACAAGGGCTGCTTAAACATTCCGGCGTGGTGCTCCATCGATACGCTGATGTCAGTCTAAGCGAGATAGTGTCTGAAACTAATCAACCAAGCGAGGAGTTTGTTTTTAACATTTACAGATCGGAGTCGTCGCGATCGACGGCCGCTGTTCCATGTCAACCAGACTAGGACAACCCATCACCATCGAGCCGACACAAATAAAACGCCAAAACTCGAGTACCACGTGCATGAGACACCGGTGTTGCAGGGCACCTAATTTTTCAGGTGTCACTACCCCCATTCCTATCGAAAAGAGCGACCTGAAATCACTGTCATCAAACTGTGAGGTATGTTTAAAATTTCAGGTCTGTAGTTCATTAGGCACATAGTTTAAAACCAATTGTAAAATTTGTATTGCGAAGTCGAGAAGAGGGAGGGTACCTCTCAGGTGACTATTTCGCCAACTCTGTCATCTTAGCAAAACATGTATACTCGGTTTTAGCTTTATTATATCTCTTGGACCTTACATTCTGAGGAAATCGTACTGTACACAGAAGTAGCCTTTAATCTGTCTGTTTCTCTACAGTTTAATCCTTCATCCATTCAAATAACATTCAGTCCAGTATTTTTGTGAAGACTAGTTACTTACTACTTTAACGGTCACGAGGTCCATCGTAATGACGACGAGAGAACCAGTATACAGGTTCTGCAGTGCAATTCATATTCGAATGTCGCTTAACGCTGGTGAGTTACTAACGTGTTTCCCTAGCAATAGAATATAATTTGTATTTTATAGTTCGTCTAGGCAATATATATACACTCCTGGAAATGGAAAAAGAACACATTGACACCGGTGTGTCAGACCCACCATACTTGCTCCGGACACTGCGAGAGGGCTGTACAGTCAATGATCACACGCACGGCACAGCGGACACAACAGGAACCGTGGTGTTGGCCGTCGAATGGCGCTAGCTGCGCAGCATTTGTGCACCGCCGCCGTCAGTGTCAACCAGTTTGCCGTGGCATACGGAGCTCCATCGCAGTCTTTAACACTGGTAGCATGCCGCGACAGCGTGGACATGAACCGTATGTGCAGTTGACGGACTTTGAGCGAGGGCGTATAGTGGGCATGCGGGAGGCCGGGTGGACGTACCGCCGAATTGCTCAACACGTGGGGCGTGAGGTCTGCACAGTACATCGATGTTGTCGCCAGTGGTCGGCGGAAGGTGCACGTGCCCGTCGACCTGGGAACGGACCGCAGCGACGCACGGATGCACGCCAAGACCGTAGGATCCTACGCAGTGCCGTAGGGGACCGCACCGCCACTTCCCAGCAAATTAGGGACACTGTTGCTCCTGGGGTTTCGGCGAGGACCATTCGCAACCGTCTCCATGAAGCTGGGCTACGGTCCCGCACACCGTTAATCCGTCTTCCGCTCACGCCCCAACATCGTGCAGCCCGCCTCCATTGGTGTCGCGACAGGCGTGAATGGAGGGACGAATGGAGATGTGTTGTCTTCAGCGATGAGAGTCGCTTCTGCGGTGGTGCCAATGATGGTCGTATGCGTGTTTGGCGCCGTGCAGGTGAGCGCCACAATCAGGACTGCATACGACCGAGGCACACAGGACCCACACCCGGCATCATGGTGTGGGGAGCGATCTCCTACACTGGCCGTACACCTCTGGTGATCGTCGAGGGGACACTGAATAGTGCACGGTACATCGAAACCGTCATCGAACCCATCGTTCTACCATTCATAGACCGGCAAGGGAACTTGCTGTTCCAACAGGACAATGCAAGTCCGCGTGTATCCCGTGCCACCCAACGTGCTCTAGAAGGTGTAAGTCAACTACCCTGGCCAGCAAGATCTCCGGATCTGTCCCCCATTGAGCATGTTTGGGACTGGATGAAGCGTCGTCTCAGGCGGTCTGCACGTCCAGCACGAACGCTGGTCCAACTGAGGCGCCAGGTGGAAATGGCATGGCAAGCCGTTCCACAGGACTACATCCAGCATCTCTACGATCGTCTCCATGGGAGAATAGCAGCTTGCATTGCTGCGAAAGGTGGATATAGACTGTACTAGTGCCGACATTGTGCATGCTCTGTTGCCTGTGTCTATGTGCCTCTGGTTCTGTCAGTGTGATCATGTGACGTATCTGACCCCAGGAATGTGTCAATAAAGTTTCCCCTTCCTGGGACAATGAATTCACGGTGTTCTTATTTCAATTTCCAGGAGTGTATTTTTGTAAATGTGACCAATTTAAGTTTCTTCTGATTGGAGTATATCGCCTAAATGTGCAACCTTTCAGTTTATAGAAGCAAATGTATGTGCTACGCCACTGTTTCTTCTCCAAGCTACCTGTTATAAGAACGCAGCGTGAGTGACTGAGTTCCTTTCTGAAAATCACAGACAACGAATAGTTGAAGGTATAATTAATCGTTACTTTATTGATTGTAAAATGGGTATTTTTATGTCTTAATGAAGCAGACATTAGATCACGCTATTTAAAATCTTTAGGCACCTATGGAGAGCGGATACAAGGACGCTTCTTTGAAGTAGACTACATTTATTCTTGTAAATGTATTCCACGTATTTCTATTGTGTTAATGGAAGCATGCGTGAACGTGACTTTCATTATATAACGTCAGTATAGTTTTGGGATCGGTTCTTAACGAGAGGTCGCAAAATGAGCGTGTTAAAAGCGTGATTAATTTCATACAGTGAGCATCAAACTTGGATTCCATAGCACGTGACGTCACAGACAGAATCTGAGAGCGCGAGATCACCACCCAGAAGTTTCTTATCTATCGTCGCTGCTGTTTTTGCGACAGGAGCTCGGATGAGTTCGAGGGAGGACAACGTTGCTTTTTTGGAGATGGACCCTGGATGGAATCAACTGCCTGACTTAACACGAAGTGGTGCCGTGTATAGACCGCTGAACTTTGGTGATTTTAAAAGGCCTCCGGCTCGTATCTTTCCTTTGTACGTGGCTTAGAAGAACCTGAATGATACTTGGGTAAGTGGTTTTAGAACGCTCGTACGATCTTTAACTTCGCGCTTGTAACAGGCAGTACCAAACATAGTGTATTTTGCGGCCGTTTGTGTTAATATTTGTGGTTACTGACTTTGAATATTTGTTTGTGGGGTCGAATGCGTAATGCTTAGACAAAAGACTGTGCACCACGTTCACAATGTATTTCTATACTACTTCACTCATTAACAATTCGATTATTAAGTTCACTTGAGTCCGCACTTGCGATATAAGTAGCCATTTGCTCATTTCTGACTAGTAATAATAAATACTCAATCGGTTTCAGTTAGAATAATGTTAGTAAACATTAATAACCCTAAAAGACATATGCTATTGCCTATTATTCGTTCATATGCATATACAGTATCAGAACGATACAAAGACTAGAAATGAGAGAGTAGTAAGGATCTAAAACAAACCAAAGATTCAGCAGTCTCTTGAGCTATCATCTATGATATGAGTACAACTGACATTAATTATGTATGGCAGGCCTCTTGAATTTTCAACCGCAGCGACGTAATTGCCTGACTTTACTGCTAACTAACTCTGAAAAGGGGCAACGTGTGGAATTTTTTTGTTGACAAATAATTCTCAGCGCTACCTCCTCTGCAACACCTTTAAAGCCTTCTCGGATTGTTTTAGACCACTCTGAATGTGCAAACCAAGGGAACACGGTTTGTGGGTATCCAGGTTTATCAGTTCTCAGACGCTGTTTACCTAGGGTAGTCTTTCTGATTTAGCAGGAATGTCACTCTAAAACTAGATGCCGTTAGCTTATACAATGTTATAGTATTTTTTACGCATTTTATATTAGATTCAGTTATTCTGTCTCTTTTTATCGCCCACAAATTCACACCCACGTAACACATCATTTTCACTGACTTTTTGTGATCTGACATGGCATACTAGAGAGATATTGCTACAGCGTTGCTTCGTGAGGAGTCAGCATACAACAGAGAGTAGAATATTAAATTATCTTTTTTTTCATTTTTATTAACTGTCGCATCTTTCCATTGACAATTATTTCCATAGCACAAATAATCTACATGAAAATTCTGCTGTTCTACTGACTAATAAGTTTTTCTCTGCGGCTACGGTTATTGATAACTAGAGAAACACCTAGGAACTTGTGAAAATTCTTAATTTGCTCGTTGTTATATAAAATATTTTTATGGTCACCCACTATAGTCACATTTCACAATTTCTCAACACAAACAGTTTCTCAATCATACTTTCGGTTTGTAAATATTAATTCTCTATATTTTGTGACTACGGAGAATCTAGCGTTTTATTATCTTTTACGTACGTATCTGTTACGCCTTGAACGAAAATAACTACCAGTACTGTTTACTACGTTGTGTTTGTTGCTGTAACAAATTTCAATTGAGTAAACATACATACCATTACAAGTAAAGAGTATTGTAGAAGACAGCTGGTAATACTGTGCTGTGTTTTATTTCGGGGGATCGTAACCAACGTATCTTTATTTACCAATGGAAAATCCAAGATGGATTGTGTGTGATTTGTGTTTGCGTGAGTGTGTGTGTACGTATGTGTGTCTATAGTGGACGAAGGCCAGTGTCTGTAAGCTTTAATTGTGAAAGTATTTTTGTTGTGTCTATCTGTGACTCAGCATCTCCGCTATAGGGTGAGTAGCAACTTTCCTTCTGGCAGCATTGTTATCCTCTATTTCAGATGAATGAAAGATGCAATACTGGGCGCCATTTTGCCTCATAGCTGTTTTCCGCTGAAAATAACTCATATTAATGAATTATTTACATATGTGACCTAAAACAATTAGTCTGTGTAAATGCTAAAGATTATCACTGTATATTCATACAGTATTTTATTTAAGTTAGTATGTATCGCTTGATAGGTGTTTGCTTTGCAACACATAGTCACTCAAATACTAAGCCGAACGAGCTCAAGAAGACTTTATTTGCTACCTTAGTGGAGAAGACTAGACATATGCTGTATGCGCGTCAAAGAAGCTACTGTTACGCAGAGAACCTTACAAAGGTTTTTGTAGTGATGTATGTCATACTCTCCGTCTTGACTGGAAGCAATACGAAAGAAGCAACTAAAGAACGTGTACATCTTTCGCAGAGGGTCACTCTAAAATTCATATGTGTTATGTCTACTTTTGCCGAGCAGGGCCTCGGAAAACCAACGCAACGGATGTTATCTTTTTCGAGAAGGGTGTAGATACAAGGGTTTCATACTGTTTTCCTTGCTAGTCCACCGTACTGTGGACACGCAAGGAAAACATTTCGCCAACACAGCTACCACCCAGAATTGCGTCTTCTAGACTTCCTTCGGCGAAACTGCTGATGGATCTCAATCTGTCGTCTGCTTTTGGACGCCTCTGCTTCCACGCAGGGCCTTCACCGGCTCTGACCCCTGTTTCAGCAATCATCTAACTGTGTCAGTTTCGTATTTGTCTTTCAGCAGTATGAAAAGCTCTCCCAGGATTTTCTGTGTAAGCAGACCTCTCCTCCGAAAATTCTCTTTTGTCAACATGTATGTCAGAAAGTCAACGGAAATCTCACTCTACTCTTACCAGTGGATAAGTTAACCAAGTATTCCTGAGGTGCTTCGCAGAGTACTATCAAATGCAGGCACAAAGAATAACTGCTCATAAATGGCTTGCGTATATGGCATCACCATCACACCAAATTGAAATTTACTGTTGCGTAAGTACTCTCTATATGACCTTCTCGTGAATTACTCTCATAATATATAATCGGCAGTTCTCCTGACGTTTTTAAATGACGTCTAGTTTCCTTATGTTTTCTTATATCTTCGAAACCATGCCATTCTGCATGTACCATCGATTAGCCTTCGTTATGTCTTGCTAATGATAACGCAACTACCTGCCGACAGTGAAGAAGGCAAGACGGATAGCGTAGGTCGCGAAAAAATTTTGAGAATACTATTGCAAACATAAACTTGTGTACCCCTTCGCACAAAAAGAAATTAGGTAAATAATTTGAAGAATGGGAACGAAATATTTACTCTAGCAGATGAGATCCTGGTCAAAGTAGTACAAGCCTATGTGATCAATTACGTGTTTACCTGCTTGAATTGTAAACCAGTTTTCTGTTGGAAGGAAGGGTCTCTGCACGGTGTAAGAATGGCGAAGCGGCGACAGTAAATATCGGATGATACCTAAATCCTGCGGACTGGCTGCTCTTTTGAACGTTCTCGGCAAAGTGTTTGAAAACATATTATACAAAGGCAAAGAAGACCGTAGATTGCTACAAATATAAGCCCTCACATGTACTCATTTGGAAGAGGCAAGTCAACGGATATGACAAATATCGCTGGCGGTTTTAAACCTATAACCTATATGACGTCTTTCTTTGGACATCTTAAGTAGCTGCAGTGTCCAGAGGCCCCGTACAACTGCCTGAGGGACTACTGCGGCGGGAGACATTTATCTTTAACATCCAAATGCACGGGAATAATGAAGACAGCAACAAAATGCTGGCCGCAGGAATCACTGAGTGGTTCAGAGTTTCGGGATGTAGAGTTGGAGCCCATACTACCAAAGATACATGACAGCGGTAACGTAAACGTCGTGGTAGCATTTGCGGGTAAAGTACTGTTCGTTGCAAGTGACGGCTCCGGAAGACTCATACAAGAGAAATGTAATGCAGCGCTCCCTGTTCATGATGGATGGTGTCCGAATATCAGATTGAAGTTAGAACCTTAAGAAACTACGTACCTTCTTCTGAAAGGAGACAAAGCAAGCAACCCTAAAATAAACTAAATGGTATACAGATTAGAAGAAATGTAGTAAGGAGATATCGAGCTTGTGTTCCGTGACAAACGTAGGAGTAACCTACAGGGAAAGTCCGGTAATATTCAGTACGCACATGAGCCAAGAGGAAAAAAATAAGAGTGGAACACAAAGAACGAAGTCAACGGACCCATACGTCGAAGAAACAATTACAAGAAAAAAAGGAAGCGTTTAAGGGTGGCATGAAATTTCAAGGTGCAACGATATCTGTGATAATATTCGCTGATGTCATCGGTGTCCTGAGTGAATGTGAGGAATTAAAGGATATGCTGAATGAATGAATAGCCTAACGATTAGAGAATGCGGATTCAATGGGAACCAGAAAAGAGAATATTGAGAAACTTAACATCAGGATTAGTCATCACGGTCTAAATGAAGTTAAGAAATTGTGCTCCCTAGATAGCAAACTAATCTATTACGGGCGAAACAAATAGGACGTAAAAAGGAGACTAGCATGGTGAAAAAAACATTTCTAGCCTAGAGACGTCTGCTGGTACTAAACGTCGACCTAAACTTGGGGAAAAAAATTCTGAGAATGTACGTTTGGAGCACAGTATTGTATGCCAGTTAATCAGGGACTGTTGGGATATCAGATCAGAGGAGGGTCAAAGCATTTGTGATGTGATGATACAGAAGAATGTTGAAAATGATATGGACTGATCAGATAAGATATGTGGAGGTTCTCCGGAGAATCGACGAGGAAAAGAATAAGAAGAAAACACTGACAAGAAGAAACGTCAGGACTATAGGACACCAGATAAGACATCAGTGAATAACCTCCATGGTACCAGTCTGTAGATGTTACAAAGTGTACAGGAAGACACAAATTGGAATACACCCAGCATAAAATTGAGGAAGTAGGTTGAAAGTGCTACTAACGGACTAAGAGGCTGGAACGGGAGAGGAATTCGTGGTGGGCCACATCAATCCAGTCTCAGTAGACAACCAAAAATTTAAAAAAATATTTCAAAAATCCTGAAACATTAGGAATAACGAAAAAGAAGTATTCCCAAAGAGGATTAACTATTGGGACGTATTAGCAAATAAACAAAAGAAAAAAGCAGGCGCTTCTAAAACCCTTGACATCATCTTACAATATAAAATATATAGAGGATTATAAAAGGAAATCTGCTTTAGTAAATAAAAAAACTGAAAATTAAACAGAGAAGTTGCCATCGATATCTAAGTGAAATAGAACTTGACATTTATGGAAGACAAAACAAAGCATTAAAAAGGTAGTACATGTTCCGACTGTTTTTTCATTTCGTAAAAAGGAAATCAGCTAAGAAGAGAGTTTAAGTTACCAACGTATTATGTTTTTATGGATTATAAAAAGGCGTATGATTACGGCAATTCAGTCATTAAAGAAAAATAATAAGGTAAATATCCGCACTGTAAAGAATGTGACAGATTCGGTTGATACCAATGTAGAAGCTACGAAAGGCTGCCCACTGTCTCTCACCGTTTTCAGTATTTGTACCGACGATGTCATTCAGTAAAGGGTGAATATATTAAATAACACATTAAAAATTTATAACTGCAATTTCATTGCGATGCTATCTACTGATGATAAGCTTATAATGTAAGAATCTGAAAAAAAGATCCAAACTTAATCATAAGGCCATTAAGCAAAGAATGAGAAAATTGACAAAGAAAGGGAAAATAATGGGATTTCAAAGACTTGTACCGAGAGGAACCTAAATTCTTACATGTGGTCAAACAATTAATTCAACAAATAATTTGGGTGCAGTTTTAAATATCTCAAGTCAGATGATGTAGAGCAAACACTGGGGAGATTCAGATGTATTTGTGGGATCGTACAGCGTACATTAGAACATAACGTACTGCAAAAAACAATAGTTACATTACACAAAATAATAGATCTGTGTGTGCTGCTATATGACAGCGAATGTTTGATCCTAAAATCTTTATCTGCGATGACGAATCGAATCATCAGAGATGAAGTTTCACCCGGGATATTCATTAGTGGACCATAAAAGAAATACCGATAACCTGTTACACAAGAACTATATGTTGAAGATATTACAAATACAATTGAAAATTGGGAAGACTATGTAAAATATATATATATATATATATATATATATATATATATATATATATATATATATATATATATATATATATATACTCCTGGAAATGGAAAAAAGAACACATTGACACCGGTGTGTCAGACCCACCAAACTTGCTCCGGACACTGCGAGAGGGCTGTGCAAGCAATGATCACATGCACGGCACAGCGGACACACCAGGAACCGCGGTGTTGGCCGGCGGATGGCGCTAGCTGCGCAGCATTTGTGCACCGCCGCCGTCAGTGTCAGCCAGTTTGCCGTGGCATACGGAGCTCCATCGCAGTCTTTAGCACTGGTAGCATGCCGCGACAGCGTGGACGTGAACGTATGTGCAGTTGACGGACTTTGACCGAGGGCGTATAGTGGGCATGCGGGAGGCTGGGTGGACGTACCGCTGAATTGCTCAACACGTGGGGCGTGAGGTCTCCACTGTACATCGATGTTGTCGCCAGTGGTCGGCGGAAGGTACACGTGCCCGTCGACCTGGGAACGGACCGCAGCGACGCACGGATGCACGCCAAGACTGTAGGATCCTACGCAGTGCCGTAGGGGACCGCACCGCCACTTCCCGGCAAATTAGGGACACTGTTGCTCCTGGGGTATCGGCGAGGACCATTCGCAACCGTCTCCATGAAGCTGGGCTACGGTCCCGCACACCGTTAGGCCGTCTTCCGCTCACGCCCCAACATCGTGCAGCCCGCCTCCAGTGGTGTCGCGACAGGCGTGAATGGAGGGACGAATGGAGATGTGTCTTCTTCAGCGAAGAGAGTCGCTTCTGCAGTGGTGCCAATGATGGTCGTATGCGTGTTTGGTGCCGTGCAGGTGAGCGCCACAATCAGGACTGCATACGACTGAGGCACACAGGGCCAACACCCGGCATCATGGTGTGGGGAGCGATCTCCTACACTGGCCGTACACCTCTAGTGATCGTCGAGGGGACACTGAATAGTGCACGGTACATCGAAACCGTCATCGAACCCATCGTTCTACCATTCCTAGACCGGTAAAGGGAACTTGCTGTTGCAACAGGACAATGCACGTCCGCATGTATCCCATGCCACCCAACGTGCTCTAGAAGGTGTAAGTCAACTACCCTGGCCAGCAAGATCTCCGGATCTGTCCCCCATTGAGCATGTTTGGGACTGGATGAAGCGTCGTCTCACGCGGTTTGCACGTCCAGCACGAACGCTTATCCAACTGAGGCGCCAGGTGGAAGGCAAGCCTTTCCACAGGACTACATCCAACATCTCTACGATCGTCTCCATGGGAGAATAGCAGCCTGCATTGCTGCGAAAGGAGGATATACACGGTACTAGTGCCGACATTGTGCATGCTCTGTTGCCTGTGTCAATGTGCGTGTGGTTCTGTCAGTATGATCATGTGATATATCTGACCCCAGGAATGTGTCAATAAAGTTTCCCCTTCCTGGGACAATGAATTCACGGTGCTCTTAGTTCAATTTCCAGGAGTATATATATATATATATATATATATATATATATATATATATATATATATATATGTAACAAGATAACTAAAGCTCCAGCACACAATCCCAACATGTAAGAGAAAGGTAAGTCCCTTAAAGAGATGGCATTAACAAATCTGAGGCTGAAGAGGTCCAAAGATTTGACTCTGGGTGACGATTATATGTTTTGAGAGAATTTCAGGTACTCACAAATCATTAAATTTCATTTATTATTGTTCCTTTTTTAAATTGTTGTACTTACATTTTGTAATTGTTGACTAAGTTTCAGAAGTATATTCATTTTACTGTTTAAACTTATACTGCCTTAAATTCATTGAAAAAGTATTTAGAGTATTATTTCCTTTTAGTGGGAGTCTTTTGAAATAACAGAGTATCGTGCTTTTAGGGAAAGTATCACAGCCGCCTCAACATAGCCTTTCCACTCACTTATTACATGTCAGTTTATATAACGCCTTGTGTTGGAGTATCAAATGGATCTCTAATCTCGTAAATACGTTTTCTCTAAAACTCAGCACTAAAGTAATTCGTTCTTTACTTAACCTCCTCTCACGCAAAATATATCTGACCACAATCTTTGTAATCACATCTGATTTCATGCAGTTATCTCAAAGAATAGAAACCTTGTACGAAAATACTCTATATCAAGGAAACTGAAATTACTCTGCGTGCTTGATATCGCTCCGTAGTTCAGGGTTTGTTGTTTATAGGGATTGCGAACGCGATAAGTACTCTTCCATTCCTTCGCGAATCTCTATTGAACATATTCTCATAAAACATTATATTCTGGTATAGATCAGTATCGTAAATGATACAATGGTATTAGAATGTGGTCAGGGTAATATTCAATGCTGAATTGAAGCTTTAATATAAAGTGCAGTGGATTTTTTTGTAAATTATTTCTAACCGGCCTTAGAAAATCAATTTTTTATTTCAAATGTAAAGACAGGGTAAAAATATACATTGCACAACGTATCAGCGGTTTGAGGTTCTGGTAATATATAAACGTGTGGTCTTGAAATCTCTGTAACTACTCCGAAAGTTGAAATCAGTTATGTGTTGTTCATGTCCATATTGCTTAGTATTGAAGTGATGAGGTAGACTCGTAATCCTGGAAACAAATATGCTACCTTCATGACAAATATAAACTCTTTCCCTATATAACGCGGCCAATGAAATTTGAATTGTAAAAAATTAAATAAAAATGCTGCAAGGTAAACTAACGTCACAACTGATTAATTTTATTTATTCACTAGAGGAGAGTTCAGAAATTGGTCATTTGTACTTGTGGAAAAGTATCTATAAAGCTACTTCACGTGAAACATACCAATGAATGGAATTTACTAGAAGATAAAATCAGTGTGGCTGACTTAGAACTGAACACGAATTTCTTGCTGAGTGTTGCGTCGAAAGGATTTTCCGAGAACGGCATAGAGCATAATCTGTAGACATTCTGATGCACATTGGCGGGAAACCAATTTGAAACCAAAGTCCTAGTTGAAATCTTTAATATTGACTCAAAATTTACTATCATTTTACAAGGTGATTCCTGAGAAGCAGAATTGATATGTCTAATAGCGAAACAGCTGGAATAACCTTATTACGAATGGTCCCTCATTTTCTCTCTTAATTCCGGTATCTTTGCATATAGGGAACAAAGAGACGCTTTGCGACATTGTTTTTGCGTCTTCTCAGGAAAGCCATTTCTCCGTACATTCGTTTCCTATTTCATGTGGTCTTCGTCTCAAACGAGGGACACAGTATACGTTTTCATGCATCGCGAAACTACCGAAGCATTTTATAAAATATTTCATAAGTGTTTTGCCTACGTCATTAATTCTGGTAGTTTCTGAAACCAGAAACGACGAAATTTCCTAAGTCGACTTTGAAAAGTCTGTGAGCGCTGTAGCACGAGAAAGGTACTGCTTCTTACAGTGAGTACTTGCTTGAGCGTTTTATGAGTAACTGTTTGAAACTCTTCCCCCACATCTAAATTAATATAACAGTTCCCTACAAGGGGAGAAAACCATGGATGACTAAGATCATAATAAGGTACAAGCCAATTGACCAAATTATTCACTTATGCTACATGTAAAATAGGGTAATCTGCCAGAATGAACTTCACGCTGACAATATCAAATAAAAGGACGGACAGTCAATAGAAAAACAAAATTAGGCAATATAAAAATCAAGTTTTAGAGATTAGTGGCAACTCCTACTTATTATTTGTAAGAGAAACTTGAACAACTTCCAAAAAGGAAGAAATCAGAATCTAAGAGTCATAAATAAAATTTGTATACCGAGTGAAGGGCTATCCAAAACTAAGGAACGAAGACGTATGAGCAAAGATTCAGATATGTTCTACAAGAGGGAAGACCAAGTATAATGGACATTTTCAAAGAATACCAAATTCGAACCTATCCAAACAACGCTTAAATTTCGGTCATTTAGGTAGAAAATCCGAAGGGAAACATGGCTGGAAGCTCAGGGGACGGACCACGCCTGTGGCCTAGACCGACGTTAAAGAACGATAGGATCTGTGGGTATATCTGAAACGAAGAGTGTCTAAACTGAAAGTAGACCAAGGTGATGAGCTGAACATTCGCATTATGCCTAATGCCAACCTCATAACAGAACGCCCAGACGACTTCAGAAGCGCTAGACGTGATGTCGTGAGGATAGTTATAAAGTCCGTTGACGTCGAGTGGTTCTAGTCGCTTCAGTCTGGAACTGCGCAACCGCAGTGGCCGCTGGTTTGAATTCTGCCTCGGGCACGGGTGTGTGTGATGTTCTTAGGTTAGTTACGTTTAAGTAGTTCTAAGTTCTTGGGGACCGATGACTTCAGATGTTAAGTCCTATAGTACTCAGAGCAATTTCAACAATTTTTGACACCAGAGGTGGAGTTTATGACACATTAACTCTGAACTTCACCACTTGCCGTTGCTTAAAACCTTCTGAAAGTATTCGATTGGGTTGCTTTGCAACAGTTGTATATCTTTTACCTTTAAAAATAGGACACTTGATGTACTAAATGTTTCCTTTCTGAAGCACTCTGTAGACAGGATGATCAGAAGTAGCTGAAAAACTTGTAAAATCGTTGTATGGTAGGCTGTACTGATAACTAACTCTTCAGAATAAAAGCAATGCGTTACGCTGTTTCCGAGTTTATTAGCATTCTAATTATCCAATCAGGTAAATGCGCCCAAATTCAAGCTGCCCGCCAGAGGCGGTTTCGTCAAACGTGTACTCCGCTTGGTTTAATAAAATCGAACAGAAGGGCGATAGAAAACGTGGGATGATAGTAAGGCTCGAATCTGAGCCGAAGTCGGACCCGCCCCATGTACTTCATCTAAGCTCCGAGAACAACTGACGTTAACTGTATCTCTGGTACCGCGCGCCGCGGAATTTGAATCCGCGCCAGAGGTCTCTGCACCATCGCAGCGTAAGCTGTGGTGGCGCGAGCCTCCTGGCCCGCTTTTAGTGTGAGGGCGCCACAGTGGGGCACGTGGTCCCAGTGGTCAATAGCGGCGCCCCTGATAGCCTACTTAAGCGCCGGCCTCTCGCTCAGCCATCCCCCCCGTCCTGCAACAACTGCAATGGACCTCACCCCACCTATTCCTCCAAATGCAAAGCCAAGCCCCCTCCTGCCAACCCTAAACTCACTGTCCCCGTTCGCCCTTTGACCCACCCATCCACCCTAACAATTCCCTCCGCCCTCCCCCTACAGCAGACGACATCATCCGGTTCCTCACCATCGTTCTGCAGAACATCCACCCCTTCCAGCGCCCCCAAACACTCCAGCAGATTTGCCTTGCTGCCTGCTCTGTTTTCCACTTAAACACCTACGCCACGTACTCTCACAACCAGGCCCACTTTATCTTCACTCGCCTAGACACCCTCGTTTAAGCCCCTCTCTCCCCTTCCCGCACCATTCCCACCTTCAACCTCCTGGTGCGTCAATAGTATCGTCTCCTCTACCTCAACATTCTCTCCCTCCCTGCAAACAAATACCTTTTCATGCATACCCTTTCCCAGCACCAGGTTGACTCCTTCATCCTTAATGAAACCTTCCCCCAACCCCACCATGTTGTCCACACCTCCATTATCTCCTTCACTGCACTGACAATCCCCTTCCCCTAGCCTGAGGCGGGGTCGCTATAGGGCACCTCCGGCATCTCCCTGTCCATCCACAACCCCTCCATGACCCGATGGAACACCTTCTCCTCAGCATACTTCTTCCCTCCTTCACCATCACCTGTGCCACTATCTATATGCGCCCCACAGCTCCTCTCCCCTTTGACTTCATTTCCCTTGTTGACAGTACCTTCTCCATCTATGTGATCGCCGCTGACCTCAACATCCACAGCCATTACCCTGCCACCCTTAGCCAGTGGTATCAGTTCCTTGCCACCCTTCATGGTGACCTTGTTCCTCTCCCACAGCACACCCGTCCTGAAAGTAACTTTCACCCCCCATGTTATCCTCGCTTCCGCCAATCTCCTTGGTATCATCACCGTTGATGTCCTCGATCCTGTCGGTAGTGACCATCTTCCTGTCCTTATCACCTTCTCCTCTACCTGTCCCGCCACTGCAGCCACCCGCCCAGCTGCCCCTCCAAAGTCTGTCCATGACTATCTCTGTGCCAATTGGGATGCCTACTGGGAATCCATTGCCTTATAGGTCGAAAGCTACCCCCTCTCCTTTCACCACCCTGATGACATCACCCATGCCTCTTCCTTCCTTCTGAAGACCATCACGCTGTGGAGGCTCATGTCCCTTCCAAACTCATCCACCCTCACTGCCCTACGCTTCCTCCACAGGCCATCCTACTTCTGCGTGAATCCTGCAGGCTCTACCACTCCTTCCTTGGCACTCGTGACCGGGATACTTTTACCCACCAGTGGCAATTACAGCGACATATCTGGAACCTCCTTACATCAAAGAAACGCTGGAACTGGCGCCAGACATGCACACGCCTCAGATCCACCCCCTCTGTCAACTCCTCCAAGTACATGTCAGCCTTCCACCGGCTCACTGGTAGCCATCCTACCCCGTATTACCCCATCGTCCACGACGATCGACGCTTTCCTGACAACCTCAGTAAGGCTAACCATTTTGCTTCCCATCTATCCGAGGCCTTCTCCATTCCTGACGATCCCCATTTTGATTACTCCCTATTCCCTACCGTCCTTGACCGCACTGACACCTCTGTCTCACCGCTCACCCCTAGCTTCCAGTACTGGGATTGGTTACCCCCCTCAGACATCAACACTCCCATCACCACACAAGACATCACACTTGTCCTCCGCTCCAAACACAATACCAGCCATGGTCCTGATGGCGTCACCTACTGTCACCTCAAGGAATCCCCTCCATCCTTCCTGTCTGTCCTTGCTACCCTGTACAATGTCCTCCTCTCCACTGGATTTTACCCTTACCTGTGGAAGACTTCCTTTGTCCTGCTGTTCCCTAAACCTAACAAATCCCACTGTGATACCTCTTCCTATCGTCCAATCTGCGTCACCTCTGTGTTCAGTAAGGTCTTCGAGGCCATCCTCTCTCGCCGTATTCACCGCCACCTTAACCAGCACCGCCTCCTTCCTCTTACCCAATGTGGCTTCTGGCCTTCCTTCTCCACAGACGACCAGCTCCATAACCTTACCAATCTTCTTTCCCTCCAACATAACTACTGTCACTCCACTATATTTGTTTCCCTTGATCTCCAGAACGTCTTTGACTGTTTCTGGCATCCCGGGCTCCTCTTGAAACTTCAGACCTATGCTCTCCCCATCAACTTCGTTCGTCTCGTTGCTTCCTTCCTCTCCCATCGTCCCTCCTATGTGACTATCCACAATTCCAACTCCCGTACTTTCTACCCTTATGCCAGCGTGCCCCAAGGTGCAGTCCTTTCCCCTCTTCTCTATCTCCTGTACACTGCTGATATGCCCAAACCTCCCCCTCCTGTTCATCTTCTCCAGTTCGCTGATAACACCACCTTCCTAGCCCTTTATCCTACCCTTCAACGGTCCCAACGTAACCTCCAAACCCACCTACACCAATTCACCACTTGGTGGAACCAGTGGTTCCTCCGTGTTAATCCCTCCAAGACCTAGGTGATCATCATAGGCTGCACCACCCGCCCCTTCCGTCTCCATAATTTCTAGCTCACCATTTATGGCTGTCCTATCCACCTCACTCCTACACTCAAATACCTTGGCCTAACAATCGACCGCCACCTCACCTGGACTCCCCATCTCCTTACCATATTAAACAAAGCTCACAACAGCCTCCGCCTCCTGAAACTCCTGTCAGGCCGGATGTGGGGTCTGCATCTTTCCACCATCCTTAACACCTACAACTTCTTTATCTGCCCCGTCATCTGTTATGCCAGCATTGGTTGGACTTCCACCCCTCCCCAGTTCTATAAAGCCCTCCAAATCCTCGATCATCATGCACTCCGCCTCGCCTTCAGCGTCCGCCTTCCATCCCCGATGCACATCCTCTACGACCTCATCCCCTTCCCCCATCTTCTCTTTTTCCTTCAACACATCCGCACACTATATATTGTCTGCCACCTTGATCCCCCTCACCCCCTGGTTTCTGCCATCCTCTCCACCCCCAACCAGTTGCCGCACCTTTACCGTTGTGTCCCACCCTCTCTCCATCTCCACACCCTCAATCTCCTTTCCCAACACAACTTCCACCATCTACCCCTCCCGGACGATGAGCTTCGCCATTACATCTACCCTTCCTACCAACTCTAACCCCTTCTTCCTGCCTCCTCCTCTGGGCTCCCTTTCCTCCCCCTCCCTCCTCCTGAGCGGCTTCCCCCTCCTACTCCCCCTCCATCTCTTGTGCCTCCTTCCCGTGTCTCTGCCCTGCCTTCCCTCTTCCTCTCCCACCCCACATGTCTCCTGCCTCTTCGTGAACCCACTGATGCCCTTCCTGTCTTCATCCCGCAGCTTCCCCAGCTGCCCCAAGCTCTCCCCTCCTGTTCGATACTCTCTGACCTTTTCCCTCGGCAGGTCCCTCCTGGCAGTTTTCTTGTTTGTCGTGTGTGCTCCAATTGGGTTTTGAGTGTGTTGTTCCGGCGTGTTTTTACTACTATGGCCGACTTTTAACCTGTGCCTGCGCATTCAGTGTCTTCTCTGTGTTTTAAGAATCACCAACTGTGTTTTTTAACTTTATGGTGACTTTTTTTAACTGTCCCCCATGAACGTCACCGTGTCAGTGTTTATTTTACCTCAATTTTCTCCCCTTACTCTGTTTTATGCTCCCCTTTTTTTCTCCTTATATATGTATCATTTTATTTTTGTTTTAGTTGTAGCTGAAGAGCGGCAGATTGTGCCGCTGATAGCCCACCCCTGTCCATATGGGGCAGGGGAATGAAGTCACAATAAATAAAAAAAACGCTCAGCCAGTATATCTGAGCCCTCCGCAGCCCCCCACCCTCTGAATTCTATACGTCCCTCCAGATCTTTGAGTATCATGCACTCCGTCTTGCCTTCTGTATACACCTCCCATCCCTCACACTGATCCTCTATGAGCTCATTCCTTCCCCCATCTGCTCCTATTCCTTGAACCTATCCACATACTCTGCACCTCCTGCCACCTTGTTCTCCCTCACCCCCAGGTTGCTCCTCTCCTCTCCAGTCCCTGCGCCCTGCCATGCTTTCATTGTTGTGTCTCCCCTACCTTCCATCTTTACACCCTTCATCTCCTTTCCCAAGGTGGCTTCCATCAACGCCCCTCCCGGATATGCCCTCTCTCCCTCCATCTATCCCTCCTATCAACTCTGATCCTCAGCTCCCCTCCTTTCCTCTGTCCTTTCCCTGGGCTCCCTCTTCCCTCCTTCCATTCTGTTTTCTCCTCACCTAATATCTCCCTACCACCCCTCTTCCCCCTCCCCCAAGTCCTTTTTTATTCCCCTCCTCTGCCCTCCCCACTCCCTGTTGGGTCTGCCCAGCACCTCCCACTCCTCTTATGGGTCCTCATCCTCCATCGGCTCCTTTCCCCCCTCTCCCTTCACTTTTCCTCTCCTTCCCCCCTTTTTATTTTCCCATTGTCTGTCCAGTTTCCCCCCCCCCCCCCATCTTCTCTCAGCTGTGGTATTTCACATTTACCAGCTTTTTAGAGCAGAGTTCCAGTGAATGTTCAGTGTAGTTTTGTCTTTATAAAGTGTTGCGAACAGAAACTATGCTGTCGCTGGGTGGGATTTTTATGTCTTTTGCGAACAGAAACCAGACTGTCGCCGTGGTTTTTTTAATTGTCTGTCTATTATTTTACGTGTCTGCTTCGCATGTATTTTATTCGCATCATCATCCCTTTGTTCCATGTTTTAAGTTCCACCATTTTTTCGCCATGTTACGATTTAAGTCCCCGATTTTATGGCCTGTTTTTATTATTTATTCTCTTCATCTTTTTAACACAAAGTCTTTCGGCTGAAGAGCGGTATACTTGTTCGTGTACGAGTGGACGGGTTTGTTTCCTTGTGACTCCGTTATTCCGTCTTGTAGTATTCGTTCTGTCTTTCGTTGGTCGTGTCCGTCCTCTTCCGTTGTCTTGTTGTTCGCGGAACTCTTCGCGGGTACCGCCACGCTTTCTGTCATTGCTACCCCGTGGCCGTCCTGGTCGGAGTTACAACGGTATCCTGCATGCCACTTGAATTGGCACTCTCAGCTGTCTAATACGCTAACTACGGAGCTAATTAAATCAGGAAGGGCTAACGTATCGAAATTTTTTCGTAACAATTATTTTCCAGCACGACCATCCCCGTAACTCCCTGACATACGTTTCAGATCGGTTATGATCATCTAGTTATTAAAAGCTATTGTTTTGTGAATCGACGTGTGCGAGTTGTTTGTTGATTTATGCGTTGTGTTAATAAAAGTATTCCGACTAAGGTCTCGCGATTCAGTGCTGTGGCTGATTCCTCGCTTGAGAGCACCGTACATGGGCGCCGCCCGTCCGGACTGCTTGTGCGACAGTTAGGAGAACCCCTGTGGGTTGAAAACGCCGCCGATGGCAACACCGCCGCCAGCAGCGACACACACGCCACACACAACTGGCGCTGCACCCCTCATCCTGCTGTCGGGCTGCAAATCTCCCGTCTCAGTCTGGAGTGGCGGAAGCGTCGGCACAGGCGGTGCTCAGGTGGCCAACTTATCTGCGGCAAACTGGCTACGGTCACGCAGGTGCGGCAGATCTGTCAGTCAACATTAACTGCAACAATACAATCATCTCCTGGCAATTCCCCACAGCAGTGCCATTCGGCATCTCATAATACTATTTGTGAAGCTCTGTAAGATAGTAATTGTAAGATGTGTGTTACTGATAGCAACAGACGCAATACCAGCAGTAATCACGAGAGTTTTCTGTCATAAATAGAAAATACGAAAATAAAAGTTTCAGCTACCATTCCATTCCCCTTTAAAGGTCAGTTGTGAAATAAGCGGACATAAATTATAAATAGCGCAAAAAATAGGCAGGAGATCAATCTGGTCTTTGGAAACAGAAGGATCTCTTCTGAAGCAAGAGTGCAGATAATACCTTTCAACGGAATTTTCGGTTGATAACAACGAAATTTTGTAGTGAACTGACAGTGGGGAGGAAATAATTTATAAATTAGGTGTATCGTTCCGAAAATTACTAGTAATGGAGAGCTTGAATGAGACAAAATGATGATACAAAATGGTCTCGAAGACTGAAATGTATAGGAAATAAAGTAATAGGTTGGTACATAACTTCGCATAGTTTTGTTTTTCATGTTTGTATTCCCGTTGCTATGGGTTTATTAACGGACTGTCATTTTTTATTTGTATTTCGTTGTTGATGTTTGAGTTTACATACTGTTATTTTGATATTTGGAGACACTGAGTCGAACTGTGGAGGCTAGAATATGGAGTGCCAAGAGCAGAAATCGGAACATTCAGAACATATTCTTCTGTTTCAGTACAGTAGATGAATGACAGCAGCGGAGCGAGCCACAAACATTTGGGCCCTGTATGGGAATAATGCTATTTGACAGAGCACGGTAAGAAAATGATTTCCTCATTTTATGACATCAGTGACTCTTCACGTTCAGAAAGACCTTCGTTGTCTGATGAAGATTGTTTAAAGGCAGTAATCCTCACAGATCCACGATACTGTGCTCGAAAACTGTCAAATATGTTGAACTGCCATCATTCCAACATCGTGCTGCATCTGTCTGCAAAGTCGTCTGTGAGTGTGTGTTCAAAATGGTTCAAATGGCTCTGAGCACTATGTGACTTAACATGTGAGGTCATCAGTCCCCTAGAACTTAGAACTACTTAAACCCAACTAACGTAAGGACATCGCACACGTCCATACCCGAGGCAGGATTCGAACCTGCGACCGTATCTGTCGCGCGGTTCCGGACTGAAGCGCCTGGAACCACTCGGTCACCGCGGCTGGCTGTGTGTGTGTGTGTGTGTGTGTGTGTGTGTGTGTTTGTACCTCGTACTCAAAGCTTTGTAAATATTGAAGGAGAATGTATTATTGATGACTAAAGCCTCTTTGTTATGAGTAGCTGTCGTGTTTTTACATTTATGGGAAAACGCTACATACTTATGTAGAAGCACAACATATGAACACGTGCAGAAAACAACACACCGAATTAATTGCTAATTAATCTGTCTTGGCAGATGTGTTTCGAAATCGACGACATACTTCTCGTGATCCTGTCGACTGCGTTACACAGATACAGGAGTGCATGTTTAAATCGACAACGCAAAGCCGCGCGGGATTGGCCGGCGGTCCCAGGCGCTGCAGTCATGAACTGTACGGCTGGTCCCGGCGGAGGTTCGAATCCTCCCTCGGGCATGGGCGTGTGTGTTTGTCCTTAGGATAATATAGGTTGAGTACTCTGCATGCTTATGGTCTGCTGCCCTTAGCTGATAAGTCCCATAATATTTCACACACATTGCAACTTTGATTTTTATTTTTTATTTATTTACTTTTTTTTTATAACGCAAAAGCTCATTACGCCACACGGCCTCCAACAGAGCGTACCCACTCTCCCCATACAAAGCTTTCCGTGATGCAGTCTGTTTTTTTAAGATTCCAAGAACATGGTTACACCTTGTGACAACCACCTGTGTGCCTTACCTGATGGAACATCATTTGATAAGGACAACGCTACCGGACGTATCCTGCTGTGGATGACCACCGCCACTAACAGAAGATTCTCGGCACGTTACCAATTTAAATACAGTAATTGGGAAAGAATAAGAACATACCAAAGTACAAGTGAGTCTGCTCACGCTTCCACCACGAAAATCAGAGGCTTAATTGAAAGAAGTAGCCTTGTTGTACCTCCGCTAAGGCAGTCCAAGGTGGGGGCCATCACAGCAAAGAGCTGGAGCCTGTCTGAAGCAGCTACGGACCTCTCACTGCAGATCGATGAGAAACTGCTTTCGCGTTCGGTTGCTTTACTTATGACACTCAACTTCAATTTCGTGACAGACAAAAACATATTATTAAATTTTACTTAGTCCACCTCCTTTTTCTGAGAGCAGGTTTACGTAATCTGTGTTCCAAAGCTTTCATTTTTGCCAACATGTCATATCTATCCACCCTATTTCTCACAACATGCACCATCTTCGGCAGCCTTAATTTAGTTCCTTGTTATTGCGTTAAATCTCTGCCACCTACATTCAACGGTAGGGATGATGAGGTTCTTAGAAGAAAGTACAGTACCATGTTCATACAAAATACAGGTTGGTTGTACGAGTAACTACACGTTCGCTACTTGGTCAAGTGTAGACGACAGCTGTTTACCGTACGGGTACCCAACTTTATAAGAATAGCGTTTAGGCTGAGCGCTGTAGGTTTTGTGTTGTTAATAGTGTTACTGTCATGACTTGCTGTTAGGCATGAGTTCTGGTACAATGAACAGGTCTTGAGTCGTGGTTAGTTAGCTCAGTCGGTAGAACACTTTCCGAGAAAGGCAAAGCCTCGTCATTTGAGTAGTGCACGAGCACTCAGTATTGCTATCCCAGGAAATTTGAAATCATAGCACACGTTGCTGCTGTGTGTAAATTCTTCATATAAAATGGTATCATATGAAGCAAACGTATATCAGAATAGAGGCCAACAGGAGACAATGAATATGGGACTGAGATAGAAGGTAGGTAAAGGCTGTGATGAATCGAGAAGAGATGGAAACAGTTGGAACTTTAATGAACGGTGGTTACTCTTTGTATATGCAGTTTGATCATATCCTCTAGGAGCAAAGCTATACGACACAGTGAAGAACTTATTTCTCATAACGATGACTGCATGCCACAGTAAATATAGGTATTATTGAACACGAAGACTCTATAAAGCACTTAGAGGGATTTCACGCAATCGCACTTCTGCGATGGAAATCCTATTCTCATAGAGGTAGCGCTTGTACCCTACGTCCACAATTATTTCGTGAATGTATTCCATTCTCTGTCATCCCCCACAGTTTTACCGTCTACAGCTTCCTCTGCTACAACTGAAGCTATTCCTTGATTTCTTAGCAACTAGTCCTACCTTCTTGCCCCTTCTTCAGTCCATTTCTTCATAGATTCTGTGGAGAGACTGCGGGATGTTAACAGTTTTTATATTTTTGGAGATCCTTGCATAGCACAATATGGATTTGCTTCCTGATTTCTGAAATTCAGTCATTCACTATCACATATTGCCTTGCAGAAAACGTACATTCTCTGGTATTTCATCCTCAAATTGAGGCCAGTAGCAGAAAACATCTCTCAGTTAGGAATAGTTGCCTTGTCTGAGCTAATCTCTTGATAGCTTCATGCGTCGGTGTTATGCTTCTTGAGTGGCAGAGCTCTTCTAGGCGCTATAGTTTGGAACCTCGCGATCACTTCGGTCGCAGGATCGAATCCTGCCTCTGGCATGGATGTGTGTGATGTCCTTAGGTTTGTTAGGTTTAAGTATTCTAAGTTCTAGGGGACTGATCACCTCAAAAGTTAAGTCCCATAGTGCTCAGAGCCATTTGAATCATCTGTTATGCTTCTTCAGAGGTAGATTGAACAGTGGGGTGAATGACTGCTTCCTTGTCTTACACTATTTTTAATCCGAGACCTCTATTTCTGATAATCCAGTCTTATTACCCCTCTGGGTCTCATACATATTAAATACTTTTAGTCGTTGTCTCCAGATTACTTACATTTTTCGAAGAATTTAGGAAATCTGAGACAATGACACATTATCGAATGCTTTTTCCAGTTGGACAGATCTTATGAAACTGTCTTGATTGTCACTAACACAGTGGTGTACCGTGTCGACTGCAATGGACAACCCCTAGTGGTCACTTCTTTTGCGTTATCAGTCAGTCCCGAGACGGCAAATGCAAGCAATCCATTGCGATGCTCACTCGCTACTAGTGTTGTGCCCAGCGTGCATTTGTAGCTTCAATACTGAATAAAAACGTAAAGGTAGGGACCGTTAACAGCTACTGCAGTGGACGCTTCACACCAAAGGCCTTGTCTTGTTCCCATTATCAATCGTAATATTGGAGCTGTTCTCTGGTGCCATAAAATTCCTTTGTATCCCGTTCTTCTGTATATTATACTTGTCCGCAACTGGAACGCTTTAAGCCGATAAACTTAAGGTGCTATAGTTGCCGCACATATCTTCCCTTAACTGTCCTTAACTTCCGGATAGTGCGGATGAGGCTGTTTCGAAAGTCTGATGGTATGTCTGCAGAGATATAAACTATCCACACGAACTTGAACAGTCTCTTGGTTGACATTTTCGAAAACGATTTTAGAAATTTCGGAGGAAAGTTATCTCTCCCTTCGGCAATTTTTTATGTCGTAAAAATTCTATTAAACGCGATTCCTCGTGAATCACGCCATCAAACAAGTCGTCTCTCTCGCAGAGCCTTCAACGTATTGTTTCCATCTGCCTGCTGTCTCTTCTGTGTTAAGCAGGGCAATGCACACTTGCATCCATCACCGCCTCCCCCCCCCCCCCTCCCCCCTTGACGACACAGCTCCTGTTTTTTAATTTCACAGAAATATGTTTTCACTTTTTTGGATACTGAATCAGTTCTTCTGAAGATAATATTTTCTTTTATATTCTTTCACATTGTTCGTCCTTAGATTTATTGAATTTCTTATTTTATTCGTCAGGGAGATATTTTTCTGGTTCCGTGTTTCCCTGAACGTTTCATTACATCCTTGATTCTCGATCTACTGCAGTATTTCGTGTGCTACCCAAAGTTTCTTCGCAGTTCTGGAACATTAGGGAGCTTAAGCGGACGTGATGAATACGTGAGACAGGGGACCCGCAGTTCAGCATGCACAACTGCAGCAGCGTGGGCGGCCACACCTGTCCCGCCGCCTCCCACGCAACGCCCTTTGATCTCTGCCGCAGCGCCCTGCACACAGCTCGAGGCGCCCGTTTCATGGCACTGGTCCAAGCGAGGTGCCACTGCCGGCCACGTGGTACCTTACGTTCTGGCTTACTTGTGTTTGAACTTCTAGATCAGGCATGGGCAACGTTTCGTGACCCGCCGGCCTGACTGGCATACTTAAACTGTCCGCACAGGGCATGACGCAGGTACCGCTGACGTGCACACCGGTGGGATATCCAACGTCACGAGACACTGCGCTATCAGCACACTCCACGAGCTGGTTAAAACGCTTTTGCGCTCGCCAGCTGCAGTTTTTGGTTTTATCTGGCCCGCAAAACGTACGGTTTGCACCGAAGTGGAAGCGCGTAGAATTTCTACGTTAGCTCTGTTGAAACGCTAATTTCTTTTTTGGCCGTATGCCGTTATTTTCTTCTATCTGTGGTATATCTAAATAAAATTGCAGTATTCTTAAACGTGTAATAAAATTGAAATGAAAGATACATGTCCATTAAGTAAGTACATTATAACGCTATAATTGAGTCATCTAAATTTTAAAAAAAGTTTCCGCATTTAATATTTGTTGTAATAAAACTTTTATAAGCATTGACTAATTGAAAAGTATAATATTGTGACATTGCTTTGCTAACGTATGTCTGTAACTTCCGTAAAGAAATAAGTGAAATGTTTATTTTGCCATAGTTTAATGAAGTGAAATATTTTTGTCGAAATCTCATTCGTATAAAATTGTACGCGCTTAGAGACAACATGTAGGATATATGTCATGTTAGAGTTGGAGTGCTTTTTTACTATACGGAAGTTACTGTGGGAAAAGTAAAAGGTGGCTTGAGGTTTTGGTGCGCTTCCTGTACAGCGGACAGGATAGAGGCACGCAGTCACATAGGCATCAGTAAAAGAGGCAGCACTCGGTGGAGGCAGGCGATGCCTTGCCCGGCAGTTGTGGCACAATTGCCTTGAATGACGACTGCTGGGTTACTACGACTTTGGTACAAGTTTTTGGGCTGAAAAAGTTGTTGGGCTGTGTTATGGAGTCTGGAACGACGCAAAGAACAATTGATTTGTCCGTATTTCAAGAAAATTGTGCGCCGTACCATGGGTAGTGTAGCCGCCATTATCATCCGCCAGACCCAACACCCACACACAACAAGCTACGAACTGTGTAATTAGAATTGTAGACGCGTGATCGAACCATTAATTGAAAATTAACTTTCTTGAATAATTATTGTGTTTGACTTAAAATTTGGTTCGCTCTGTTATTTATTCCTACTCGTTCATCTATACAGGGCCCTTTCCTGCTGTCTAACTAGTCCGAGTGAACATGCTATAAAAGCACTTGAAGTGCTTCGTTTGTTATCTGTAAGCAGCAACTTTCATCTTTGAATAAAATGTCTAAAAATAACTGTAGTAAAGGTAAAAGCACTGTATGATTTAAGTAATACTTGTAAATATGCTGAAGTGATATTTTGCTTAGGTACTGAAGTAGATATTTTCAGACAAATCCAACGATTTGAGTAGTCTCAAACCCTTTGTGGCAGTAAGTAAATGGATACGCGCAGATAAGTTTTGATTAAAGAACAATTGAAATTCTTTCAGTTACAAATGAAATGCAGTAAAGTAGAGGATTTATGAAAAGAAATTAGCTTATATGTCTCAGTAAGAGTGAAGTAGGGTTGCGTATAAATGATGAACGACAATACAGGGTAACCACACACACTCTACCTTTGGCTTTTGACAGACCACTTGGTAGCAGAAAAATGTAAACAAAGTGTCATAACAAATTTAAGTATATTTACTATGCGGCTTCAATATGTCATTATTCAATTCCTTGGTTATATAAATGCAAACATAGAAGTCAACTTGGCCTTTGTTTGTGCACATAGTAATGATTAAAAAATTTCTCGATCTTCAAGATCAAAACCTATACGTATATGGGTATAGTAGATGAAAGATTCTTGGGTCTTTCTCAGAACTATATCCTCAAAGCTATATTTATTTGTGAAGTTATGTTATTGAAAAAAAAGGAGAGTAGGAGAAATTTACTTCTTCTGCTTCTCTGAAACTTAACCATTAATTGCCTTCATATGCTGGCGACTGCAAATCGATTAGAGAAACCGCCTGATGAACTTGGTACAGATAGGTCCTAGATTCATTATTATTCCATTTTACTATGTCTCTTCCTAACAGCTAGAATACTCTAAGAAAAGAAACTATTATCTGGTTCCCATATCCATTAGTCATACATCACGGTCAAATAATATAAAAGGGGTAACGTTAATCTATACCCATAATTCCAAGTATAGCAGTCCTATACATGGTTCTTCGATTACAAAGACAATTTGTTCTTACACAGTAAAACTTCAGTAAGGGGTCTGACACAATGAGAACAGTACTAATATAATTATCAGTATAGTGTTATAACATTAGCTTACAAATGGCGAAGAGTTGTCGGGCTTCCAGCCGGGCGGCGGTGTCTTCAAACTGCGACGTTTCGACGAGTGACATACTCGTCATCTTCTGGCGAAGTGCGGAGACTTTTAACTTGCTTCGCACTAGAAATTCCTCATTCTTGAGGATGTTAAGGAGGAGTTTGTTGTTTTTAGACAATTACTCCATTTTGATGGGTTGAGGTTTGCTGGGACGTTTAGGAATAACTGGGACGGTTGTGCGTACTGGATACGTATGCTTGCCGGTCGGAGACAGTCGGTAGGTCACGTGAATTGACAGGTATGCGTCCGTTAGGGGCTTTACTTGACTCGCCCATTCGACGCCTGGGACTGTCAGTCAGCGACTGACAGAGCGGGTATTTGATGGTTATGATGATGGTGATGGGTGTCGGGCGCAGTGAGAAGGGTCTTCTATGTACTCCTGCCGTCAGGGTGCCTCTTCTTGTTGTCCTTCTTCTTCTTCTTGTGGAATGTGTCTGCTTGTGACACTTTTGGATGTGTCACATCCTCCCAGTTGGCAGCTTCGGCATCTTCGGCGGTCCTCGCCCCTTGTTCTTGACTTGCGTTGTCCTCTTCTTGTTCTTGTTGTTCTATTGAGACGAAGAGAGCTTCCCACTGGACAGGTGTGAGAGGCGGGCGGGCGTTGTAGGACCTGAGAATATCCAAGTGAATGGACACTACCTTCTGCAGCTGCGTCTTGGAGAGGGGGCAAGGGGCCTCCTCCATAATGACGATTGTCTGAGCAGCTGCGTCTTGTGTTTCCACCCTCGTGGCTTCCTGTATTACTACGGGTTCCACGGGGGCGGCAGTCTGCGTGTCAGCATCCTTCTTCTGTGCTGGGTGGGGCTGGCTGGCCAATGCATCACGGAGACTGTGCATCAGCAGCCGAGCCTCGGCTAGCTCAGCTTGGAGTGTTGCCCTCTTTCCGCCATTGCCGTTTTGAGGGCAGCAATTTCTTCATCGGCGGCGGCGCGGACCCTGGCACACGCCTCGCTGACTGCGTCCGATGGTACGGCCACGTCATCGGCCACCAAGGATTCGCCAAGGGCTGGGGGTTGGCGAGGACGCAACGGTGACGGCTGTCTCCACCTTCTTGGTCGTCTTGTGTCTCCGACTAGCCTTGTCGCCGCGGGTCCAGTTCTTGATGTAGCTGCAGCTGCGGGAGTTCGCGGTATGAGGGCCGCCACAATTGGCGCGGCAGCGTGTGGCGTCTTTCTTGGGGAAGTGGAGCGAATCGTATGCTTGCGCACAACGAAGGCATACCCCTGCATTATGGCAGTACTTGGCAACACGGCCAAGTTTTTGGCAGCGATAGCACTGCTCCTTCCGCTCCGCCGTCTTCTTGCGTTCCCCGCCTTCTGATGCGCCGAGCACGAGGCTAGCAATTGCAGCAGGGCAGCAGCTTTGCTTCCCTTTCCGCGTCGTCCGTGCATGCTGGGGAGCTAGCGCAAACATGCAACGATCAGCTCACCTCCGCAGCCTGAGCGGGAAGCGCTTTTATACCTGAGGCGTGCCCCCCACCATCTGGCCGCGGGAGGCTGGGTCCAGTGGAGCCGGCGGGCGTGGTGGAGGAGGAAGCGGCTGTGCCGTTCGTGTCTCCGTCAGAGCACTCCGGTCGCGTCTCGTGAGCTGGACGGTTCTTGATGCGTTCCCGGCGTGCTGCGGCTAATGCTCGATTCCAGGCCGCACTCAGTTGATAACCTTCGTCGCTGTTCACAAGATTCTCGTGGACCCGTATTTCTATTGATTCTTTAATGACACTGTCCAATAACTCCCGGCTGGGCACAACACCCTGGTGTTCTCGAAATCAAAGGTGTGGTTTTCTTTGATGCTATGTTCAGCTATAGCAGATTTCTCTATCTGTCCAAGTGGGACATGCCTGGTGTGTTCCTCGCACCTTTTCGAGATCCAGCGCTGCGTTTGTCCAATGTACTGTACACCACATTCGTACGCAATGCTGTATATACCAGGTGTATTGAGTTTGAGTGGGTCTTTAGCTCAGCCCAGCAGCTCTTTCGTCTTCGGCGGTGGTCGGAAGACGGTATTTATTTTGATTTTCTCAGTAGCCTCCCGATTTTTGATGATATGGGCCCCAAATATGGAAGAAGGGGGAGTCTCTTGTTAACTTCCTCTTCTTCCTCTTCCTGAAGTTTGTCAGCCTGTCTCCTCTTGAAGGCCCTACCAATCTGTGATTCATTCACATTAAGTTATAAAAATTCGCCAAACCGAACTGGCCCCCTCCTAACAGAGGGCACACTCATATCTACACAATATCAAATACTACAGAAATTATTTCTATGGATTTCTATGGATTTCATCGAACCTTCCGGAAATTGTGTAGCTGAAATGTATACAGGAGGAAACAAGCCCTTTATCGATCCACCCCCTAATCCAACACGGCGCCTCAACCAATTACATATATTGTATTTCTATCTTTATTGACTTCGTTTTTTACGTTACAGTGTTATAAATACTTGAGTCCCCGAAATGTTATCAATCGACATTTAGTATAACAAATTCTAACATGGAAGTTGTCATGCGTCTTCAATGTGTAGTTGCCTTCAAACATGTCACCCTCATATCACGCCAGAATAACGCGAAAAAAAATGAAATACAAAAATTCGTTAACCACAGTAAGACGTTTCTCTTTAGATTATTACAAGAAATCGTACCATCAATGTTCCGCTCTAGGGACGCTAAATGTGATGGTCCTTAGAAACAGCCAGCATATATATATATATATATATATATATATATATATATATATATATATATATATATATATATATATACGCGTTTGTCCAATGTACTGTACACTACATTCGTACGCATGCTGTGTATACCAGGTATGTTGAGTTTGAGTGGGTCTTAAGCCCAGCAGCACTTTCGTCTTCGGTGGAGCCACCGCCAGACACCACACTTGCTAGGTGGTAGCCTTTAAATCAGCCGTGGTCCGGTAGTGTACGTCGGACCCGCGTGTCGCCACTATCTGTCATTGCAGACCGAGCGCCGCCACACGGCAGGTCTAGAGAGACTTCCTAGCACTCGCTCAGTTGTACAGCCAACTTCGCTAGCGATGGTTCACTCACAAATTACGCTCTCATTTGCCGAGGCGATAGTTAGCATAGCCTTCAGTTACGTTATTTGCTACGACGTAGCAAGGCGCCATGATCAGTTTCTATTGATATTGTAAATCATGTACCATCAAGAACGACGTTCGTCATTAATGGGTTAAAGTTAAGTATTCCACCAGCTACGTCCGTTTTTCTCAATTCTAATTCCCTTGTCATCTTCCAGATCTCACACCAGCCTACATGAGCTAAAACGCGTGCATTTCGGCCTCCTTTAGTAAAACGGTGTTGGCTCACCTGCCAACCACAACATTGGCGTCGAGAGTAAAAGTGTTCTTATCGATATTGCCCACATTTACTTGTGCAATGGCTTCCCCACAATCTCCAGATATACTGTCCGAATTTTATCGTTTACAGAATCAGCAGAGGCAGGCCTTACTTGATGGCCTTGGACAGCTCGTCCAGGGTCAACGTGCGATGCAAAACGATGCGGCAGCAGCTGCTTCACCGCTAACGCACCCACACCACGCTGTTGCATCCACTTTTCGACCTTTTGATGCTGCACTGGAAAGCTGGACGGAGTGGTCACGCCAATTTGGATTCCATCTCGCCGCCTACAGAATTCAAGGTAACGAGCGGCAGCCTTTTTTGTTATCTTCCGTAGGGGTGACCACGTACCGTGTGATAGTCAAATTATTTCCCCGACGCGACGTAGCAACTCTGTCCTACGAAGAAATTTTGTCTGCATTAGATGCATATTTCTAAAGAATCAGTCAATGTGGTTGCCAAACGGTATACCTTCTTTAGCACAAAACGTACGGCAGGTCAGACTAATCGGGAGTGGGTTGCAACCTTGCAAGGCCTTACTAGGGATAGTGCTTTTGAGTGTCAATGTGAACTCCCTTATTCAGATACTATGGTACGTGATGCAACTGGACAGAACGTTTCTGATCTTCGTATAAGGGAACAGATTTTGAAACTAGTAAATCCCTCCCTTCATCAAGTGATGGATATATTGGATCGGCAGGACACACTTGACTTTGCTCAGGAATCATTTGAAACCTCGCCAGCATTATGTCAGGTTAACCGGCCCGCCGGGCGAGCTGCACGGAGCAGTAAAAAGTTCTCGCGCCCGCCCGCGCCGCTGCCGCCAGGCTCTCAGCAATGTGTGTCGCGCCGGCAAGCAAATGCAGTGATCAAATCATGCCCGCGGTGTGCTACTGAAGATTCGCGTGAGAATTGCACGTCACGACAAGCTATTTTCGTTTATTGTAATATAAAAGGACATGTTCCGAGTGTTTGCCAGAAAAAGCTCCGATCGCAAGCTCAATACCGTTCCAGGCCCTTTGCTTCGAGCCGGAATCGGAATCGAACCAAGGATACTTAGGCTCGCGAAACTTCGCCCATGGAAATTCATGTAGTTCAATCCACTCCGCGCAGTGCCACTCTCTCTAACAGTGACTGTGTTCGTCCCAAAAATAGTGTGCGTCGACATCGCCGGAACTCCCGTCAAGTCGCAAGTGACTATGTACCAGTGTCAGTTCAGGTTGCACGAGACAGTCGCTCTTGTCGTCAGCAGGACAATCAACTTTTAGTAGACTTGGACATTAACGGCAAAGTGATACCATTGCAACTCGATACCGGAGCTGCAGTTTCACTGATCAATCGAGACACTTACAAACTGCTGGGCACACCTCCGTTGCGTGCCGCAAACGTTAAGTTAAGTAGTTATTCAGGTCAAGGTATCCCTGTGTTAGGACAGTGCAGCCTGCTTGCAACACACAGAGGACAAACAAAACTTGTGTCATTTTACGTCCTTCGTTCTTCTTCTGCAGTGATCTTGTTTGGCTTCGATTTATTTCAGTTGTTTAACTTGTCTATAGTAAACCAGGTCCTATCAGTGAACCAGACTGTGCCTTCAGTGTTTCTCGCCTATGTGAACAATTTGCAGACATTTTTGCACCGGGCCTCGGTTGCGATAAGAACTGTAAAGCACATTTGGAACTGAAAGTAAAAGCGCAACCGAAATATTTCAGAGCGGGCAATTTTCCCCACGTATTGGGTGATGAGGTCGCAAAAACATTACACGATTTGGAATCACAAGGTGTAATTGAACGTGTGCAGGCTTCTGTCTGGGCATCACCCTTAGTAATTTTGCCAAAACCTTCCGGCAAATTGAGACTTTGTGTGGGCTTCAAGGCAGCTGTGAATCCACAACTAGTGATTGCAACTTTTCCTTTACCCCACCCGTAAGATCTTTTTGACAAACTGTGCTCAGGTTAATATTTTTCGAAGTTGGACCTAGCAGATGCGTACTTGCATGTACCGGTGGACGAAGAATCCCAGCGCGTTTTAGTGGTTAACACGCATCTCGGTTTGTATCGATTCAAACCACTGCCATTCGGGTGTGCATCCGCCCCTGAATTGTTTCAGCAATATCTACAAACGGTTTGTGCGTCGGCCCCTACTGCAGCAAATTATCTGGACGATATTGTGATCTCCGGAAAGACGGAAGAAGAACATTTGGCCAAGCTCAGAACATTATTTCAGGTCTTGCGACAAAATGGTCTTCTATTGCGGAAGGACAAATGTGTGTTTTTTGCTCGGGACTTGACATACTAGAGACATGTACTCAATGCCCAAAGCATACATCCCAGTCCAACGCACCTTCGTGCCATACAAGACTTGCCTTCGCTATACAATTTGAAGCAGCCACAGAGTGTGCTGGGAAAAATAAATTACTACCATCGCTATGTGCCGCATGCCTCTTCCATTTCATCTCCGCTTCATTGCTCACTTCGTACGGATGTTCCGTTCGTATGGACGAGGGAATGCGAACGCGCCCTTCGCCAGTTGATATCGGCGTTGTTTTCCAACACTTGCGTTACGCCACTCGATCCCCAGAAGCCCCTTTTGTTGATGGTGGATGCATCGGATTTCGGGATCGGTGCTGTGCTTGCGCGCAAAGTTGGATTGCACGATTGCCCTATTGCTTTTGCGTCAAAATTGCTCCTGTCTGCGCAAAGAAATTATTCACAGATCGAAAAAGAAGCATTGGCTCTCGTATTGGTGTTACAAAGTTTCTTGATTTCTTGTATGGTCGTCACTTTACCATAATCACTGACCACAAATCTTTGACATCGCTTTGTCATCAGACCAAGCCTGTACCTCCACGTACAGCGCAGAAATTCATTCGCTGGTCTATTTTCCTCTCGCAGTACCGCTACGATATCTTGTATCAGTCCACTGCTAAGCACGGAAACGCCGATGCGTTGTCCTGCTTGCCTGTTGCTGAGAACAGGGCATTCGATTCCTTTTAACTTTTTTGCATGTTCATTGATGCGGAAACCGATGACGTAGTCGAATCGTTTCCGACTGATTTTCGTCGTGTAGCTACAGCCACAGCTGCGACCTTTTCCATGATCCCTTTCTGCGTTTTGTTACTACGCAATGGCCCTTGTCAAAGTCACGGATCGGGGACCCGTTGGTTCGCCGATTTTTTGCTCACAAGGAGAGACTTTTTGTACGACGTGGTGTTTTGCTGTTGCGTTCTTATTATGATCAGTCCAGGGTTGTGGCACCACGTTCGTTACAGTCCTCTGTCTTACAGCTTCTCCACCAAGGACATTGGGGTATAGTGAGAACGAAACAACTTGCTCGTCAGCACTGTACTTTGTTCGGAATCGATGCCGCGATTACGAATATGTGCTCTTCTTGCATGGTGAGTGCTGATCAACAATCAGCACCAAGGCGGAAATTCTTTGCATGGCCAAAAGCCACTTCCCGTTGGCAATGCTTACACATCAATTTTGCTGGTCCATTCTGGAATGCTCGCTGGCTGGTTGTGGTAGATTCATTCAGTAAATTTCCTTTTGTTGTCCGGATGTCTTCCACGACGTCATGTGACACCATCCAAGCATTATCCGTTATCTTTTGCATTGAAGGCCTTCCACAGACAATTGTTTCCGACAATGGCCCACAATTCATGCCCGCAGAATTTCAGTCATTCTGCAAGGCCAAGGTATTCAACATCTGACGTCCGCGCCGTTCTCGCCACAGTCAAACGGTGCCGCTGAACGATTGGTCAGAACTTTCAAGTCACAGATGTTGAAGTTGAAAGAGTCGTATTCTCGGGAGGACACGTTATTGCTCTTTTTGTCCTCGTATCGCTCTCAGCCTCGAGATGGTCGCTCGCCGGCTGAGTTGCACCACGGTCGTCATCATCGAACCTTGAGGTCTTTGCTACATCCGCCGCATCAGGTTCGTGTGCAGCAGCAGACACATGCTTTTGCTCCAGGCGACGTTGTCTGTTATCGCCACTATCGAGGTTCACGGCGTTCGCTCGAAGGGCGCATTCTTCGCTGCCTCGGCAGCTCTATGTATCTGGTTTTGGGGGCCTCTGGTGAGGTGCGTCGGCATCTCAATCAGCTGCGCCTCTGCCGTCGCACGGGATCTGCCGCTCGCCGTCTGCTTTCAGCGACGGTGCCGTCCGGTCAGAGCCCCGGGGACTCATCTAGTGGCTCGCCTCAGCCCCAGGTGTTACCGACGCTGCCTTCCATTTTGCCCCATGGCGACGCGCCGCCGCCACCGCCGCCGCCGCCTGTTCTCCCGCCGGCGACGCTGCAACCGCCGGCCGCGTCCCTGTGTCACACTCCACCGATCGCTTCCCATGACCAGTTGTCCTCCGACATGGACCTCTTGCCCGCTCCGGACCATATGTCGTCTTCGCCCGTCGGTTACCCCGGCACGATTGAAGTCGACTCTTCGACCCCTCCAGCTCTCTATGGGCGCATACACCACATGTTTGCGTGCACCCTGGAGCAGGTTTTCGGGCGTTTCCTAGCTGCCCGCGGTCCGTATGGCAGGATGCGGGTGGCACAGCCTCGCCTGTTGTTAGGCTCCCCACCTCGCCGCATATGTCAACATGGGGTCCTCCCCACGGCGGTCGGAAGCCTTTTGTCCAACCATACGCCGATTTGCGGGGGAGGAATGTAGTGTCACCGCCAGACACTACACTTGCTAAGTGGTAGCCTTTCAATTGGCCGTGGTCCGGTAGTATAAGTCGGACCCGCTTGTCGCCACTATCAATGAGTGCAGACCGAGCGCCGCCACACGGCAGGTCAACAGAGACTTCCTAGCATTCGCCCAGCCGACTTTGCTAGCGATGGTTCACTCACAAATTACGCTCTCATTTGCCGAGACGATAGTTAGCATAGCCTTCAGTTACGTTATTTGCTACGACCTAACAGGGCGCCATGATCAGTTTCTATTGATATTGTAAATCATGTACCGTCAAGAGCGACGATCGTCATTAATGGATTAAAGTTAAGTATTCCACCAGCTACGTCCGTTTTTCTCAATTCTAATTCCCTTGTCATGTTCCACACCTCACGCCAGCCTGCGTGAGCTAAAACGCGTGCATTTGGCCTCCTTTAGTAGAACGGTGTTGGCTCTCCTGCCAACCACAACGGTAGCCCCCCATTTTGGCTGATATAGTCCCCAAATATATATATATATATATATATATATATATATATATATATATATATATATATATGTCGTAATATACAGCACAAAACTCACAGAATATGAGCTTCTTCGACTCAACATGACAAATACAATATGGCGTAACTCGTACCATCTGCCTGTGGCGTTACTTTAGCGCACGGACCGACTCATCACGTGGCGTAACAGCAGAGCGCCTAGTGCATACAGCTGTAACTAGAGGCTCGTGCTTACTTTGCACCAACATGAGTGGCACCACGTCCCGGCAAATCAACCCTTTTTTTTCTATCTTGGTATTGGACTGACTGACAGTAGATACAATTTGCCGTCATCAGCCAATGTGAGCTATACACTGAAAAAAAAGAGAGATAAACACGGCGGTTAACAAAAATAGATGTTTTGCACAATAAAAATACAAATCGTCAAGTGCATAAGTTAAAATAAAGGATTAATTTTTGATTAATTAAAATATAACAGATGAGTGTCGCAAACGAGTACACTCCTACGAACACAAAGGTTGTTGCATAAACGAAAACAAATAGTTCGATGTGCTGACAGATTAAAATAGATACATTCATGAGTGAAGAGACGAGCGAATGTAGACTTCCAGGGATAAGAACATGATAGGAACGTAGCATTTAAAGATGCTGAGTAGGAGGGTTTTTTTTGTGGGTGGTTGTTTGAGGATGGAATGGGGGAAGAGTGGATAGGGATACGATTCAGCCGGCCGTCGTGGCCGAGCGGTTCTAGGCGCTACAGTCTGGAGACGCGCGACCGCTACTTTCGCAGGTTCGAGTCCTGCCTCGGGCAAGGATATGTGCATTGTCCTTAGGTTAGCTAGGTTTAAGTAGTTCTAAGTTCTAGGGGACTGATGACCTCAGAAGTTAAGTCCCATAGTGCTCAGAGCCATGTTTTTGATACGTTTCAGCGCCGATAACTAGGAGGTAGATGGAGAGGATTGGACGGGAAGGGAGCCCTGAAAAAGGGTGGGTAACGCTGATGTCCTAAACCTGGTAGGACAGGTGCCAACTCGTTCTGTCTGCCGACATCATTACTTAAGTTTAATGGCCAACTTGTCATCTACAGCGACAGGAAAGCACGTAGCACATAAAGTCATATCCGTAGCGCAAAGATTGCTTTAGGGAGTCACCCACCACTCGCCACTTAAGCCACGTCAACACATTCTGCTTCAAAACACACGTTTTTTATATAACATTCATCTAATGTTCACCCCATTTTCATATGTTCACATTCATTTACCAGTCATGAACGTTGTTTATTAAAGACGATTTACGGAAGCTGTCTTATAAGATACCGTTGTTAAATTATGTATGCACCGCCTCTAGTAAAGGAACAATATTCATGACAAATAAATGCAAATATCTGAAATTGGAATGCTAGTTGTGTTGAGATCCTTTCATTGACAAATAAACGTTTATGAAAAAAAACTGTTTACAGCTACCTAATTTATAAATTACCTTCAATTTCAACAACTACAGTGTTTACAATGGATAAGAATTGTTCGCTCGTTTAGTAAGAGAAGGAACAGAAAAACAAAATATAGCAATGAGATAGACAGTCTCAGTCGAAAAGAATTAGATCTCTGCAGTTTTTTGCCACAAGCATCATTCAATCGTTGCTGAAATCCACAGAATACGAAATGGCACTGACCTTTCGCGCACTGAGCAAAACTCTCACCTGTCTCCGACACTAGTTGCAAACGCGACGGAACTGGACGCCGGCAGTAATATCAAAAAAGTCGTCCCCGGCGAACTACATTCCGAAAACTTCTCTCTCTCTCCCACTCTCTCTCCCTCTCTCTCTCTCTCTCTCCAACGAACTACTTTCACAGGTTGGAGTGAAAACAGTCGCGGGACAGATCGGGCCCGAGGGGTGCTGGATGCCCACCCAAGCTTACATTAGCGCTTTCTCGTCTACGTGCACCATGTTGACGTTAACGCAAATACAGTTTTCGAAACTTTTGACCCGGCTCGCGTGTACCCGTAAGCAACATTATCTCTGACCTATTACAACGCGTTTCAAAAGCAGGAGCATTTGAAAGAAGATACAATATTCAAAGACATACAAGAGCCCAGAAATACTTTATGCCTGCTGTAGGGAAAGTATAAATCACTCGTATGGTAGTAAGTGGCTCGTTCGGGTAACAACACATTTTCGTTGTCCATTGTTTCTCCAGTGAGTGCATTTATTCCTTGAAGCAAAGTTAGCAAACTACGACAACCTTTGCACTCTCCACGAATAATTTATTTATCCGTAAGACCAGATGGAGCTCAAAAGGTACAACCGATGGACGTTATAGACATGTGTGTTTCATGGAGTTGCATTTTTCTTCTGCGAAAGCAACTCTGAGATAAAATCTGATTTGGTTCTGTTTCACCACAGACTTTCCCCAATCATTTTCTTTTCGCGTGGTGTTCGCAAGTTATTTTCGTTCTCTCATCATATCTGAAAAACAAAACCCCTTTAGCAACTCACTGAATTTTGCCCACAATAGCGTCGAGAAAATGAATCAATTTCACATTTTCTTACAAGGACGTCTCTTCCCGCCCAATGATTTGGATTCGGACTAATAGATCAGCTCGCGTCCACAGTAACAACCTGCCGTACGAATTTCATTGGATTCCATTCACGGTGATCCAAACATTTCACAAAATTTTTTTCGGCGTATTCTTGTAGACAGCATTCAACGTTTGCAGCGTCCTACTCCCACAACGCTCTCCCAAAGTTGATTCTTTATGTCGTATATCTCTACAGTCTTCCTTACCATGCCACATGGCGCACTTTCTTTGTATTGTCATATGTGTAAAGTGTTCTATCAATGTTTAAGTTCAATTCAGTACTTCGAATTTCCCATCAGTCTCGTTAATTTTCAGCATCATTCTGTAACACCACCTGACGAAAGCTTACATTCATTTCTCATCTGGTTTTTCCTAATGTCCTTGATTCACTTAAACACCGAATATTTTCAGCAGTTTCTGTCCTAAGTTAAAGCTTTTGTTTGACATTAAAATGAGGAATGTTCTCTTAGCCTGACTTATTCTGATGTTTACATCCTCCTCACTTAGTCCGTCATGATATTTTTCTTCCAGGGTAGCAGAACCTCTTCATGTAATACGTAGATCCCAGTTTTACTGCTGTTAGATACATATTTTTACTTTTCGTCAGTCTTTCAGCGGGGCAGAAGCAAGTGTCACTAAAGTATACAAGCTCGATGTGTATCCCCAACGATCCAATTGAGGCAAATTTTGAACATCAGTTATCGGGTCCACGTTTCAAATGATGAAGTGCTGAGCAGAAATGGCTTCCAAGAAGTCCCACAATATATTGTTGTTCGAAGTTTCGTAGCCAAGTGAAGAATCGAAATAGACACGTGAATATGTGATTTACTAGCGTGAGATCTAGTTTTGGAAATAAATGATTAATTACTTGTAATTAACATGCATAATTTGGGGGAAAATTTTCCGAGTTTTCGTAACTAAACGAAGAGTGCTTAATAGTCAAATGGGGTATAAAACTTACAAGCGGAATATCTAGTTTTGCAAATTCAAATGACTCTAAGCACTATGGGACTTAACATCTGAGGTCATCAGTCCCCTATACTTAGAACTACTTAAACATTACTAACCTAAGGACATCACACACATCCATGCCCCAGACAGGATTCGAACCTGCTACCGTAGCAGCGGCGTGGTTCCGGAATGAAGCGCGTAGAACCCCTCGTTCACAGCGGCCGGCTCTAGGTTTAAAAAATGTATATGATTTTTTCAAAGAAATCAGGGTAGTTAACAAAAACTTAAATAGTGCTTCTAAGGAAAAATTAAATATTTCATCAGCAGCTGCTGCTGGCTGCGTAAATGAAGTATCAAAATCTCATCTTTTCAAGATCTAGCTATTTTTCGCATAGAACTTTACATTGAGGTGACGTCTAACTGTCGGAATTTAGGAAACAAAATTTAAAAATAATCTAAATATTGTGAAACCATGCTTCACAAATTAGCATATATTGTTTCTGGCCTGGGATCAGTGGTAGGTCTCCAGGAAATTAGTTTAGTTCGTACAGGCGTCATTTTCGGAAAGTGATTTCTGTATGAAGCCAAAGAGTAGAACATGGTCATACGCAGCCATCAGTAGGTATTCAACCAAGAGGTGTGACTTCGGGTCGTGATCACCGTTGTCTCTTGTGTATGGTCTCAGCATACCGTGCAGCTTCGTACACGATGATGACTGTGAATCGCTACCTACTTCTATGGCTCGACTACAATGTACGACAAATAAGTGGGGGTCTGGTTCTATCTCGTTAACTGGGAAACTTCGCTTTGTTTCTTTCAGTGCGTAAGACATGTGAAAGTAATTAATTTTGAAAAAAAAACATTGATTACACAATTTCTCTCTTGTAGATAACAATGTGTTCCATCTACAGAAAAGGCCTTTATATGTGCTCACATACCTCATTTTTCCATTTCGATGCTAGTCGGTATTTTGTACCTTTATTTTGTCTGGTTTCTTCTTTTTATTTCTATACTGAAGCAGGCATGAAACAAGTCGCATCTAGCTCCGATTACCACATTAAGGCTATACAGTCCTTCAAAAATGGACACTTAGGAAAAGCTATCTCTCCTACAGACAAGTAAACTCCAACAGACTTAATAAATGTACGTATTTCATTCAGGTTGCTTTAAAAGAAATTGTTGGATCGTCACAGCGAGACGTTGATGACCTACATGTCAGAATGGGAGGAAACGAAATTACAGCTGCAGCCGAAAAATATCGCCGGGGTTTGTCAGAGCATAATCTGAAGATGCAATTCAACAATCATGCACTTCAGCTTCGAATTATACATGCTACTAGGACTCTGGAACAGCTCTGCGGAAAGGAGTTACATGAATAAGTCAAAAATTATATTTTTACGAAACTAGGTTGTGGAGCAGAAGTAGAAGAAAAGGATGATTGTGACGAAATATTACGACGCAGAAGAGAATGATTACATTCATGACTGTAAGTTATTGCACAACAAATCGGTAGCAGATATCGACCTCAATGTACTCCAGAGCGATTAATATTCTTGCTAGCTTCGATAATGGATATAAATAAATCCCACAGTATTTAAATGCTGTTAAAAAGGGACTTCCATAACCATCGATAATGATCAGATGTTGAAGGAACAATAAAGGGTTAATGCATTGAGAGGTGTCATGTATAATTTTTGGTTCAGAATTTTTGGTAAATGAATCGATTGTGAGCGAGTAGAGGTGTTGTAAGTTGTATCGCAGAAGTTAAGTGAGTATCTCTCAGCAACGGGAGGGCACATTGGAGTAGACAATATTTAGCTTTCGTAGAGAGAGTTGCAGTTCAGCTGTGTTACAGTTAAGCAGGTGAGAAAGCTATGGCAATATTATGATTCAAGTTTAATGTCTCAATTTATCATTTTATTCAATCGACACGATTATGAAACTGATTTCTGATGGAAGAAATCTAATGGAATGTTAGGTAAATACAATAATGATGTTACCTTTTTTTCAACTATTGCTGCGCTGTCGAATTAACTTGCTTATTGTACTGAAAGATGTTAGATTTGAGAAATAGGGAAGTGGATGTTGAGAAATTAATTACATTTAAAATATGCCTTGAGAACGTTTTCACAGAAAACAAAGAAAAGTGTTCTCATTTACGCCCATAATTCATGTCCTTACGAACCTTTCTCTTGTCATTCGTTTTAATGGCTGATCCCACGAAGTGTTTTCGACAGACTGTTCCATTTGCAGTTTGCAAGAATTCATTGCACCTCTCGAGTGCCTCTGTGCAGGTACAGTAATTTGTAAATTATTATTATTTAGCATCATATTGAGAAGGGAAAACAACGTATATTTGCGTGGCTCCCTTTCCCGTTTAGAAAGTGACGCTTACCACTGTGGAACAGCCAGGCTTTTTGCGAGCGATGTGCGATTTGAGAAGAAATTCTCGGACGACACTCGCACTGAAAATGTACCCAAGGGCCAGTTTAAAACTGAGTTTGAAGAATATTACAAGGGGGAATGTAAGTAGTATATTAACGTCGGCCTCGACTGTTCGTCCACACAATGACACATCGAACACGGTTGGCTCAGTGAGAAAATCTTGACACATAGAATATAAATGATTTAG